>NC_135425.1:6937696-7065196 GCF_051991245.1 Festucalex cinctus | reverse complement strand
CTTTTTAACACCCCTAATATATATATATATATATATATATATATATATATATATATATATATATATATATATATATATATATATATTTAAATGTGAACTATCAACCTGAAGCAAACAAAAAAGGCTGTATACTTCTGTGTTCCGACCTGTCTATTTGAATAAAAAAAAAAAAAGAAGTACTATTTCACTTAACAATGCAAAATAATAGAATATTTATTATTTATTTTACACCCTAGAGAACCTCAGCACATCAGGACTGTCGCTTTCATTTTCACACACAATTGTATGTCATCTGTATAAATGCCATCTGTAAGACGTGTGATTTTTTTTAAAAATATGGTTAATGTAGCATGTAGCATTAAATCTGTTTTTGTCACAAACTCCCCCCCCCCCTTAGGTTTGGTTTGCTTAATGGAGACTGAATAGCATAATAAATTTGGGTGCCAGGTGTCTCACATTGGCACGCTTTGAGTTGCATTTTAATGGATGAAAAATTTTAAAATAAATTTGATTTGATTTGTTTTTATTTTGATTGACTCTTGCAATGCTTATTTTGAGCGATAAAAAACTAAAATGCTTTATTTTCATTTTGAAACATCATCACAATCGTCACATTTAGAATTGCACTTAAAAATCCTGACAAAGTAATTCAAATTAAATACTCCAAAGTAGAGATAGACCGATAATCGGCCGGGCCGATAATCGGGGCCGATATTTGACATATTGGTACATATCGGTATCGGCCTGTTTTATTAATCTGACGGCAGATATAAGCGATCCATTTAAAACTCCGTCTTTTCGCTTCGAATGCAGCCCAGAGCGTCTCTGTCTGTTATGGAGTCCAACTCCAGCAACGTAACGCCCATAGCAGCATTTGATTGGTTAGCCGTGCAAGAGCCAGAACCAATCAGTAGTGTATGCCGTGTATCACAGTAGCCGGTCACACACGCACCCACGGACACAACGCGAGACACATGCTTCGAAGGTAAGTTAAAAGAGAAGAGACTCCGCCGAACTTTTCACCATGATAAGCTAAACACATTGAATTATGTTGTGTATTAAATGCACTATATGAATGGAGCTGCATTGCCTTGCATTGAATCCCCCCTAGCTAACAGTGGTGTGTTCAGCTTAGCATGTATGCTAACACCCGGTAGCTAATTCGCTACTTGAACTACTCGGGGAGGGAATCACCCACATTTTCACTTAATTAAGTAAACAATGTTTGTTAGAAAGGTTCCAAATATTAACAGTTGTCATTATTATATTGTCTTCTAGTTCCATGTTAAGAGTAGAGTAACGTCATTATTTTTACCTCTCGTGACGCACACATTGCATTCTGGGTCACGTCCACTACTTGTTGCATAGCGGTTATTATGCAGTTAGATGCCACAGTGACACTAAATAGCGTTTAGTTACTTTATATTGTGTTGATTTGTCGCACTGGTTTGCCATTGTGTGCCTTAAGCTTCGACGTTGATTTGATTGACAGCTCGTTGTGCACCTCGTTAAAGTCCGCTCCGTAACAAATTAAGTGTCTCAAACACCGTTTAACTACACGAACGTGTTCTCTTCCGTATGTTAGACATTATCCTCTCAATGGATGCCACTAATATGTAACATCTACGGCCGTAGTCGGCTGCAATTAATGTTCAGTGATGTAATTTCGTTACGTGCATCATACTTTTGTCATGGTTCGGTTCTCAGCCCTGTTGTGCTTTTGTTTTTTTTCAGTGCCTGTAACGAGGGGGGCGTTCCCCAGCGCCGCACCTGCAACTTGTTTGCAATCAAGACTATAAGAGGACTCCGACAAGCACAGCCAGCTGTCGGATTATTATTTGCTCACCATTGTGTCCAAGTGTTCTCCGCGTTTTCCTGTTGGTAAAGTTTTTTGAATCTGCCGTCGTCTTTAGTTAAGTTTTATTCACGTGTGTGTTTCCGCGTCGCCTTTTGTTGATATTTCCGTGTTGATTGATCCCGTGTGCATTTCGTGTCGTCCTTGCCGGTCGCAAGTGTTTTGTGTTTTTTCTAGTCCTTGCCTTTTTGCAAGTGTTTTGGTTACGTTAGTTCTCCTTGCCGTTTGCAAGCGATTTTGGTTATGTTAGTTTTCCTTGCAATTGCAAGCGCTTTTTGTTACATTCGCGTTCCCTGCCTTTTGCGGGTGTTTTGTGTTTTCCAATTCCTCCTTGCCTTTTGCAAGTGTCTTTTGTTACTTCCGTGTCCCTCGCCTGTGTGCAGGGACACCGCTGTAAATTCCATTATCTTGCCTGCGTGCAAGCTTTGTGCCTTCGGTTTTTCAAGTGGAATAAATCGAGCTTGTTTTCCTCCTCTGAGCCTGCCTTTGTGGGATCTGTTCTTTATCGACTCAATCGAGTCATTACAGAATAATCCGACCATGGATCCTGCAGACTCAGAGAAGGTGAGAAAGGCGTTGGCCAGCCAGGGGCAACGGGTCGGGCAAACCGAAACTGCCTTAGCCGGTCTCCAGGAGGTGGTGGGCAGGCTTGCTCACCGGTGTGAGGAGTTGTTTGCTAGGCTCCTGCAGTTCGGTGCTCGCGAGGTGCCAAACCCGGAACTTCCGCGAACAGACACAGCCATGTCGGCACTCCCGGTTACACCTAGGGAACCCGTTTTGCCCCACCCGTCATGTTATGATGGACAGCCTGGAGGTTGCGGTCAGTTTCTGCATCAGTGTTCTCTTGTTTTCGACCAGCAACCATATACCTATGCTCATGATCAGTCCAAAATAGCCTTTATTATGAGTCTGATGTCTGGTCAAGCCGCTACGTGGGCGATGGTGGTGAGCAACTCTCGACCGGACCTTCGGTACTCTTTCCCGAATTTTGTTTCTGAATTTCAACGTGTGTTTGACCATCCTGTCAAAGGGAGAGAGGCCGGAGGTCGGTTGTTAGATTTAGTTCAAGGGGAAAGGTCTGTCGCTGATTACTCGATTGCATTTCGTATTTTGGCCGCTGAGAGCGGATTCGAGGACTGTGCGTTGCGAAGTGTTTTTCGTCGTGGACTGAATACGGTACTTAGAGATGAACTGGCGGTCCGTGACGATACGAACTCTCTTGAAGGACTTATCGAGCTAACCATCCGGTTGGATAACCGTCTACGAGAACGGCACCGAGAGCGTGCTTGTGAGCGGCATGGGCCGTCCGCTGACCACCGCACGTCTGAACTCATCCTCGTCAACGACGCTGAAGCACGACCCCTTCCGGACGCCCCAGCCGAGAGAGGGGAGCCCATGCAGATCGGAGGTGGACGCCTGCACCACGAGGAGCGCCGCCGTCGGTGGCTCGCTGGAGCCTGCCTCTACTGTGGGCAACCAGGGCATCGGGTGGCTTCATGCCCGACGAAGCCAGCACGCCGGACGCGACCGACCACCCGACTGGGAGGACGTGCCGACGAGACTCAGGGGTTCGGAACGGACTTGAACCAGGGTAAGCACCAACCGGGGAGAACCGAACCCAGCCCGTCGATTAGGTCAGGCCGTGATATTCGACGGTTAGAATTGTCAGGGGAGTTGTCCGACTGCGGTATGAAGCTTAAGATTAGGGCTCTCATAGATTCGGGCGCCGACGATTGCTTCGTCGATCCGTGTGTGGTAGAGGCGTTAGGGAGCCCGGTGGAACCATTAGAGAAGGTGAAGGAGGTTTTCGACCTCGATGGGCGGTTACTGGCGCAGGTTCGACATGTTACCGGTCCACTGACTTTGAGGCTTTCGGGGAATCATGTCGAGAAAAGGAGCTTTTTCGTTATGCCATCCCGTGCTGCTCCCCTAGTATTGGGTCTCCCGTGGCTTAAGACCCATAATCCCGACATCGATTGGGAAAAGCCCGCGTTGGAAAACTGGAGTCCCTTCTGCCACGCCCACTGTTTGAGGTCGGCAGAAGGGACAATCGCGGTGCCCGTACATCCTGCTCCCGAAGCGATTTGCCTCGATCAAGTCCCGGAGGAGTATCATGACTTAGGAAAAGTGTTTAGTAAGGACCGTGCCCAGGCGTTGCCGCCCCATAGACCATACGATTGTGCGATTGAGCTGATTCCCAATGCGCCTCTACCGAGTTCACGCCTATATCAAGTATCTCAGCCAGAACAGGAAGCCCTCCGGGAGTATATCTCGAGCTCGCTGGCCAACGGTCAGATCCGTCCGTCTAAATCACCCGTGGGGGCGGGGTTTTTCTTTATTGAGAAGAAAGATAAGACCCTTCGTCCATGTGTCGACTATCGGGGATTGAACGACATCACGATAAAGAATAAGTACCCGCTTCCGCTGTTGGACTCTGCCTTCGCTCCGTTACAGTCCGCCCGAATCTTTTCTAAGTTAGATTTGCGAAGTGCGTACCACTTGGTTAGAATACGAGAAGGAGATGAATGGAAGACCGCGTTCAAGACTCCCCTAGGGCACTTCGAATATTGCGTCATGCCTTTCGGGTTAACTAATGCTCCAGCGGTGTTCCAGTGCCTGATTAACGATGTCCTCCGGCACATGTTTAATGTTTTTTGCTTCGTCTATTTAGATGACATTCTAATCTTCTCGCGAGACGAGCACGAGCACCGACAACATGTTCGCCTGGTTCTCCAGCGCCTTTTGGAGAACCGACTTTACGTCAAGGCAGAGAAATGTGAATTTCACTCCAAGTCTGTTCAATTTCTGGGCTTTATTATTGAGGGGGGGGCAACTGCGAGCAGATCCGATTAAGACGCGGGCCGTGGTCGAGTGGCCGAGTCCCAAGACTCGTAAACAGTTGCAGAGGTTTTTAGGCTTCGCCAACTTTTATCGTCGGTTCATTAGGAACTATAGTTTACGGGCCGCCCCACTCACAAAATTAACGTCGAGTAAAGTTCCGTTTAGGTGGTCACCTAGCGCCGAAGAGGCCTTCACCGAACTTAAGCAGTTGTTTATAAATCCACCAGTCTTGATCCACACTAACACTGATGTCCCCTTTGTGGTCGAGGTTGACGCGTCGGATTCAGGAGTGGGGGCGGTCCTGTCCCAGCGGTCGCCAGAAGACGGGAAGCTCCACCCCTGCGCCTTCTTCTCCAGGCGACTGAGTCCGGCTGAGAGAAACTATGACGTGGGAAATCGAGAGCTGTTGGCGATAGTCCTGGCACTTCAGGAGTGGAGACACTGGCTGGAGGGCGCCAAGGAACCCTTCCAAGTACTGACCGATCACAAGAACTTGGCGTACCTCCGGTCCGCAAAGAGACTCAACTCTCGACAGGCACGCTGGGCCCTACTCTTCACCCGATTCAACTTTGTCGTGGACTATCGCCAGGGGTCCCGGAACCAGAAGCCAGATGCTCTGTCTAGAATGCATGACGTCACTACTCCCGAAACTGGGACGGAACCAATCCTACCGGAACACTGTTTTGTGGGCGCTGTACGCTGGGAGGTGGAAAAGAAGGTCGCAGAGGCACTGGTGGGAATCACAGTCCCGGATGAATGCCCAGCCGAGAGACTATTCGTCCCTGACCAATTGCGGGCTGAGGTTCTGCAGTGGGGTCACAATTCACGATCGCCTGTCACCCTGGAATTCACAGAACTCTCGCCCTCATCGGCCAACGGTTCTGGTGGCCGGAGATGAAAAAGGACATCTCGGAGTTTATCAAGGCCTGCACCGCTTGTGCTTGCGGGAAATCCTCCCACCAGCCTCCGGTGGGACTACTGCGGCCTCTACCCATCCCGTCGCGGCCGTGGTCCCACATTTCACTGGACTTTATCACTGGTCTCCCTAGGTCAAGGGGGAACACGGTGATTATGACTGTGATAGACCGATTCTCTAAAATGACTCACTTTGTCGCTCTCTCCAAGCTGCCGTCCTCCTGGGAGACGGCACAACTCCTCACCCGTCACGTATTCAAGCTTCACGGAATACCCGTGGACTTGGTCTCAGACCGTGGACCGCAGTTCATCTCCCAGGTCTGGAAAAAGTTCTGTAAGCTGCTGGGAGCCACAGCGAGCTTGTCATCGGGATATCACCCACAGACCAACGGCCAAACAGAGAGGGCCAACCAGGACCTAGAAGCAGCCCTCCGATGTGTGTGCCTTAACAACCCCGAATCATGGTCCACACACCTACCCTGGATTGAGTACGCCACCAACACCTTGCCCTCATCGGCTACTGGACGCTCACCTTTCATGGCGGCCTACGGATACCAACCACCCCTGTTCCCTTCGCAGGAGGGCTCCATAGAACTTCCCACGATCCAACAGCACCTACGGAGGGCCCACAAGGTGTGGCGAGAGACCAGAGCGGCGTTGTCCCGTACGGCGGTCCGCAACAAGGAGATAGCGGATCGCCGGCGGCGGCCGGAGCCAGCCTACCAGCCAGGGGACAAGGTCTGGCTTTCCTCCCGGGACATGCGGCTGGCCGGAGGCGCCAAGAAGTTGGGTCCGCGATTCATTGGTCCATTCGAGATTCTTGCCATGATCAATCCTGTCACGGCGAAGCTCCGACTACCTTCTTCCCTAAAGGTGCATCCGGTGTTCCACGTCTCCCTCCTTAAGCCTGTGACCCCAAGCCCACTGAATCCTCCCGTGCCAGCTCCGCCTCCTCCCCGGTTGGTTGATGGGGACCCTGTCTACACAGTCAAGGAGATTTTGGACTCAAGGTGCAGGGGCCGGGGCTTCCAGTACCTGGTGGACTGGGAGGGCTACGGACCTGAGGAGCGCCAGTGGATCCCCCGCTCCTGGATCCTGGACCCGTCATTGCTCGAGACCTTCCATACTGCACACCCTAATAAACCAGGTGGTCCGCCAAGGGGCGTCCGTTAAGGGGGGGGTACTGTCATGGTTCGGTTCTCAGCCCTGTTGTGCTTTTGTTTTTTTTCAGTGCCTGTAACGAGGGGGGCGTTCCCCAGCGCCGCACCTGCAACTTGTTTGCAATCAAGACTATAAGAGGACTCCGACAAGCACAGCCAGCTGTCGGATTATTATTTGCTCACCATTGTGTCCAAGTGTTCTCCGCGTTTTCCTGTTGGTAAAGTTTTTTGAATCTGCCGTCGTCTTTAGTTAAGTTTTATTCACGTGTGTGTTTCCGCGTCGCCTTTTGTTGATATTTCCGTGTTGATTGATCCCGTGTGCATTTCGTGTCGTCCTTTCCGGTCGCAAGTGTTTTGTGTTTTTTCTAGTCCTTGCCTTTTTGCAAGTGTTTTGGTTACGTTAGTTCTCCTTGCCGTTTGCAAGCGATTTTGGTTATGTTAGTTTTCCTTGCAATTGCAAGCGCTTTTTGTTACATTCGCGTTCCCTGCCTTTTGCGGGTGTTTTGTGTTTTCCAATTCCTCCTTGCCTTTTGCAAGTGTCTTTTGTTACTTCCGTGTCCCTCGCCTGTGTGCAGGGACACCGCTGTAAATTCCGTTATCTTGCCTGCGTGCAAGCTTTGTGCCTTCGGTTTTTCAAGTGGAATAAATCGAGCTTGTTTTCCTCCTCTGAGCCTGCCTTTGTGGGATCTGTTCTTTATCGACTCAATCGAGTCATTACAACTTTGAATAATGAGCTCATGTTTGGTGTGTTGTATAACTTTCTCGTGTGTTAGTAACTATTCATGTGGACAGCTAAGATAGTGCTTGTTAATGTGAATTAGCAATGTTGCAGCCCAGTTATTATTTAGACAAGTAAATCTGTGCCATTAAGTGATACAGTACAGTACAGTAGTGAGAGAATAGTGTGCCCATATACACACACGTGTGTAAAACACATTAAACAGCAGAAACTGGCAGCGGTCCACCGCAACAATGTCTGTTTAACCAAGTTATTCTTACTATTATTATAACCAAGTTATTTTACTCTACCTTTTTCTGCGTTGATTGGGGCATCCTAAGTGGCACTAAACTACATGATGAAGTGTCTTTTGACAGTTCTCTTGTAGAGAGGAGTAGCATGATATTGCTGTTCTCGATTTAAGATCCTAAGCTTATCAATACTGTCTATATGGTAACAATAACAATAATCATAATAAGGTCTACAAGAACTGTATGGTGTTCAGGGATGAATAGTTTTTCTCATGGATTTTTTTTTTTTTTTTTTGGCTGTAGTAAGTAATGCCACAGCTGATGCACATTTTGAATGACAGGGTTCCTCCTATTACTTCAAAATATAAAAATATAAAATTTATAGACTAAAACTACAAGTATCCCAAATGCTATAAAAGGTAATGTCACATTGGCCCCCACATTTAACTCCCCCCGCCACCAACGTCTTATTGCAGATAGAAGGATGTAAAATGAAAAGTGCAGTGCGAGATCCATTGTAAAGAACTGTTAGGGTTTGCATTATTCAAAAATTTGGTGCCAACATTTTAACTTTTACTGCAAATGACTATCGGCTTCAAATATCGGTTATCTGCCTCCTTGACTACCGATAATCGGTATCGGCCCTGAAAAAAGCATATCGGTCTATCTCTACTCCAAAGTCACATAGAGCCACAGCAGACGGTTCGAGCCACATACGGCTCTGGAGCCACAGGTTGCAGACCACTGATGTAGACACACTCATGTAAAACGCTCTTTCTGACATACTGTCTACATCATGGCACTTTCTAGCTTTTCAGATGGTTTCACTTGCAAGTACTGGAATTTCCCCTTTACTGGTCTGATGCTATCTTCCCACTATGTGAGTTTTAATCTACAGGCGCCTTACACAGGGGTAACTCCATCCCCATGACTGAGTTAAAACAACAATAGCCATCTCATAAAAAGCAGCCACTTCCCTTTAAATATTTGGCCATTTGGAGGCTCAAGACAAGACAATAAATGCAAACGGAGGCTTGTGATGAGCTGACTCATTTGCATTTTATTGCCTTCCTGATAAAGGCATACCAAACTAAAGCATTTAGTCTTGCGCCACTACCCCAAATATTTTGCTCATTCTCTTCAGTGCACAGTTTTCATTGTTTATCTTTCTTTCCTCTCCTATCATAGAGCTACAATTAACTCACCAACTGCAACTTAACAAGGTAGAGGATATTAGTTTGACAAGCCTGCTGTTCACACATTTATTTTCAGACTCATGACCCGTACTTACTGAAGGCTTTCTGCCTGTTTCACAAACATCACTATGACGGATTGATTAGACTTTATAAAACCAAGTGCCACACAACGCAGTGCTAACTCCAGTACCATGACCTGTTTTTCTATGCTTTCTAGTTCTCTCTCTCTCTCTCTCTCTCTCTCTCTCTCTCTCTCTCTCTCTCTCTCTCTCTCTCTCTCTCTCTCTCTCTCTCTCTCCTGAAGTAGGCCTGCAACTCGAGCTGATAGCCAAATGGTTTGACCTACTTTGCTTGACACAAGTGCACAAGACTTTTGTCTCAAACAAATATTGTTCCTTCTTTGTGGAACGTTTGAAGACATGCTTAATGTGGTGAACTTGCACACAGTGCTCAGCGTCTTGATTTCCTTGCTGGACGCAGACCAGTGATGGGCATTACAGTTATTTTAGGTGAACTGAATCACTAGAGTCAGTTCATTTAAAAGAACCGTTCAAAAGATTCGTTCACCGAATCGTTCAACCCCCCACCGGACGTTGTGGAAAAAAAGTGCTTTTTTTTTTTTTTTTTTTTAAATGAAGTTACTTTTTATATTCAACTGTAATAATTTTAATAATAATAATAATGATAATAATAATTACAGTAGACGACACCCACAGTACACAGAGAGGATAATAAATCCATTAAAGATCCCCGCTGCTACAGTGCGGGGCACACCGTCATGTGCTGGTGAGAGAGACTGTCACTCGCTCTATCTTGTTTTGGTTTTATGCGTTTGCCCCCATTCCAGTACGTGGACGGACACCACATTAGCCGTTAGCTTGGAGAAACACATGATAATGAAAGCTTGTCCCCGCCATCACGGAAGTAGTGGCGTTTCTGTGAGTAGTTCCTTCCTTGGCAAATCGTGAATCACTCGTGGCAAGACTACAATCACTCACTCACTGAACTGGTATGGCAATACGTTCACTCAATGAATCGTACGCGAACGGGAAATGGAGGTAGCACGTTCACTCACTGACTCGTTCGCGAACCGGAAATGGCAACAGCTGCAACACTCATTCACTGAATCGTTCGTTCCTGAACCGGAAATGGCAACACGTTCACCCACTGACTCGTTCACTTACTGAACCGGAAATGGCAACACACTCATTCACTGAATCGTTCCTGAACCGGAAATGGCAACACTTTCACCCACTGACTTGTTCACTCACTGATCTGTTCACGTCTTCGCAAACGGGAAGCTTCCTCAGTGACTCGTTCCTGAACATCAATAGTGAGGCTGCATGTGTAGTAAAATGTCGCCCACGTCTGACGCTAGCTTCTGATTGGTCGTTCGATAAGACTGACAGCATGAGCGTGGCTGCTCTCAAATGAACTAAGAAGAGAACGAATCACTTCAAGAAGTGACCTGTTCAGTCACGTTCACTGAAAAGATTTGTTCTAAAGAACAAATCGGTCGTGACCGACACAACATTAACTCAGACTGAAACCAATACAACAAGTTGGTTCTGATGTGCTTTTTTATTCTGCATCTGTATTTGTATCTTCCATTCATTCGCTATTGAACCGCTCACAAGGGTCGCAGGCGTGCTGGAGCCAATCGCAGTTATCTTCGGGCAGTTGGTGAGGTACACCCGGAATTGTGTGCCAGCCAAAGGCTGAGCATACGTGTATCTTTTTGAAGGTGATTTATGAGTTACTTATTGATGTTGTCTTTAGAACAGCTACACTTTTTAAAGTGTACATACAAAATGCACGGTTTTGTAATAAACACAATACGCACGGGCACTCGTCGTACAAACTGGCACATCTCAATTTTGGTGCCGGGGAAAGTGTAGTCTACCGTGTTTGGGGCTGTGTTGCTTGAGTGACCAGACTCTTTTCAGTCTTGTGTTCCCAGTCCCGGTGCATTTTGCCAGCCCCATTGTTTTGTCCAACTTTAACGCAGATTCCATCGCAGCATTCCATTTTTTTTAATTTTTATTTTTAAAATCCAGTCAGCAAACCAACTGTTTGGGCCATGTCTATGTCAATTACACAGTTGTCATAGCAATTCAGATGATAAACCAATTAGAAATGAATTTTACTTAAATTTCTTCTGATTTGTGTTCACGTTTGCTTCATACCGTAACTAAAACTACTTCCTGCTTCCGTGTCTAAGAATCATGGGAAATTAAGTCAGACCGAACGTGCGGAGAGTTTTTCTGCCGGCGCGTTTCCAATGTTGCAATGTGGGAGCTCAAGCGCACACTGGGACCAAGCAAAAAAAACTTGTTTAGCGCTGTTGAACTGGCAACCAAGATAGCTTTTAGCATTAGCTATAGTAATAACACCAGCAATATCAACAGTCACCAGATTGACTAGCGATTCGATTTGCTTTGGTTTTTATTATTATTATTATTATTATTATTATTATTTATTTTTATTTTTTTGTTTTTATTAAGATTCTTTATAAAATTACTGTTTTTTCTTGACGCCACGTAACATCACATAGCATTAAAGATTCTTGGCATCACATAGCCTAAAACTAGTTGAAACTAGATGATGGTTACATCAGTACAAAACAGACACTTGACGTCAAACTTAACAGGTCATGAAATCTAGCCTAACCCAGGCGTGACCCCAGACATGAGACATGAGGCTTGTTTGGGGGGGGGGTGGAGGTATGGGTGGGTGGGGGGTTGGGTGCTGGGGGTCGGGGTGTGTTCGGGGGTTTGGGGGTCGGGGGTGGTGGGGCCTGGGTCGTGGTGGATGGCGGGTTTGGGTGGGGTGCGGGGGGGTCGTGGGGGGATGGGGGCTGGGGACCGGTGGGGCGCTGTGGGGGCCCGCTGGGCCTCGTTCTGCGGCCTTGGGCTCGGGGGGGTGGGCCGGGGCTGGGGCGGGGGTGTTCCGGGTGTCTGGGTCGGCTCGCCGACCGGTGTCCGCTCGGGTGGCTTGGGGGTGGCCTTGGTGCTGCCGCGGCCTGGGGATTCCGGGGGGGGGGGGGTGCTCGCTTTGCTGGACCGCGGTTGACGGCTTCTTTCTTTGGTGGTGGTCCTTATGCATGCCAGATCCGTCGCACCAGCATCTACTGAAACTCAACAGAAGTACCCTCTCCCTCCCACAGCCCCTTGAATCAGTTGGTGCTGGTGTCTGTGGTTCTCACTTTGCTTTATCTATCCTTCCCTCCTTCCTCTCTTTAGTTTTTCCTCTGGTCACTTGAGATCTTAATTTATTAGAAGTATGAGGTTTCTGGGGTTGGCATAAGACTCCGGTTTTGTAACCACGCAGGAGGGGTCTTGTTGGTGCTGGACTTCACTTTGATGGATTGGATGTACTGGCTTCTATTGATCTCACTCTGCCTTATCGATCCTTCCCTCCTTCCTCTCTTTAGTTTTTCCTCTGGGCTCTTGAGATCTCGCTAAATTTGCTGGAATTTAGAGGCTTCCGGGGTTGGCGTAAGACTTTGATTTTGTAATCATGGGGAAGGCAGGAAGTGTTTGGTCGGTGCTGGATGTCACTTTGATCTACCTTTCTTTTCTCTTTATTTCTTTTTTTTTCTGACCTTTTCTCTGGTCTCCTGACCATTTAAATCTCACGACTTTGGCAAGATTCTGAAGTACCTGGTTAAGGCGAAGGGTAATGGGATATTTATAAGGTTTTAGGTGAATGAATGAGTATAAATTTATACGTATTTGCACGCACGCACACGCACGCACGCAAACGCACGCAAACGCACACACGCAAACGCACGCACGCACGCAAACGCACGCACGCAAACGCACGCAAACGCACACACACACAAAAAAAAAAAAAAAAAAAAAAAAAAAAAAAAAAAAAAAAAGAGCAATGATGACAAGACGTTGAATCGGTAAGACTACCGAATGAACAATTCTGAGCTCTTAAAAAATAAAAATAAAAAATAAAAAAATAAAAAATAAAAATAAAAAAAAATAAAAACTACTTCCTGCTTCCGTGTCTAAGAATCATGGGAAATTAAGTCAGACCGAACGTGCGGAGAGTTTTTCTGCCGGCGCGTTTCCAATGTTGCAATGTGGGAGCTCAAGCGCACACTGGGACCAAGCAAAAAAAACTTGTTTAGCGCTGTTGAACTGGCAACCAAGATAGCTTTTAGCATTAGCTATAGTAATAACACCAGCAATATCAACAGTCACCAGATTGACTAGCGATTCGATTTGCTTTGGTTTTTATTATTATTATTATTATTATTATTATTATTTATTTTTATTTTTTTGTTTTTATTAAGATTCTTTATAAAATTACTGTTTTTTCTTGACGCCACGTAACATCACATAGCATTAAAGATTCTTGGCATCACATAGCCTAAAACTAGTTGAAACTAGATGATGGTTACATCAGTACAAAACAGACACTTGACGTCAAACTTAACAGGTCATGAAATCTAGCCTAACCCAGGCGTGACCCCAGACATGAGACAAGATCCGAACATTACTCCTGCATGACCCGAACATTACCCCTGCATGACCAGAGTCATGACACCTCGCAATTTGGTCACAGAAACGAGACTGCACTCGGTCTATAATATGGGCGAATCTTAATTTTCAATGCGGGGCAACTTTGTTTTAGCGCGTTTTTGAATTTGGGAGCCTCCTTGGAGTACTGCGTCCCCACGTTTTTTGGGGGGCCGAGTGGGTTTCATGGTAATTATAAGATGCATAAATGATTGGCAGTCACGTCTATATACCCCGCATTAACTGGTAATTAAAGGTTGTGCTCCTGTGTTCGCCTCAGTCTTCTTTACTCATTTACATGAACGCTTAAAATTGTCAGTAACAAACATCTTCCTTCCTACTAAGAATTGCTTTTCACTTGGAGGCACGGTGGATTACTAAAGATTGAGCAGAAGTGATACAGACTTTGCGACTCAACAACTTTCCACTGTGCGGTATTGATATTTCAGCATGAAGGACGTGAGGTCATTATTTTTCCACTGCCGTAGAGAACTGATGGAGCCTGCCGCATAAGTGGTTTAGTCAACAATTCAAAGCATATGTGTTTGTCTTGAAGTTAGGAATATGCTTTTAAATATGGTCCTAAATAAACCAAAGCAAAACGTGTTTACAGATAGGCATGTTTTAAGGGGGGGCTGACTGTCTCTTACTTTGAATTGTAGCGCTGTAAGAGGTTTCCTTTTATGGTAGGTTTCATGCCATCACACCCAACTGTGTATTCAGAAGCCTGCAAACTGCATTTTCAAGATGAAGAATCTGTGTTCATTTGTGACTACAACACCTGAGAAATGCAAGATCAAAGACAAACCGCAGAAAGCTGTACATTTTTGCAAAAAAAAAAAAAAAGAAATTTGTGAGGGGTCGGCAATCAAATATAAAAAAAAAATACAAAAGCACTTCTGAGCTCTGTTACACAGGTGGGGAAGTATGTGCCATAAACCATGAGCACACATCCTGGGACACTTAAACAGGATAATTATGAACAGACTCAACCACGCTGCCTGTGGCTCCAAACATCTTCTGATGCAAACAAACGATAGCTAGCCACATGCTGGCACGCAGCCAGTTGTGAGAGTCTCTTCTTCCTCTGAGAAACAAACATATTCAAACTACCTTCATCAATAAACTATTTTAACTGTGGTATTTTGACATGCGCTGAAACTGAATTTTGACCTTAAAAGTGTACCTAACAGGGTTCAGAGGAATGTGCCCTAATCTGTCACCTCATAGACTATACAATTTATGTAACACAGCTCGAGAGATAATCCAGGCAATTTATGAATCAAACAGCTTTAACCATTTGACACAAAGATCTCAAGCAAGCCCAAGCATGAAAGTAATGACACAGGGCCACAAAAAAAAGTGGATAGCACATCAGTTTGTTCTTAGGCAGGAATGGCCAAGTGATTAAAAAAATGTCAAAAAACAAACAAACAAACCTTTCCATTTGACATTCTTGAAGTTGTCCGATTTGGACTGGACTGTTCTTGGCGGTTTGGCCGTGATATACCTCGCGGGACGGTGTCGGTGCCCGGCGGCTGCGTCCATTCAGCGGCATGCCTGCACTAGCACAGTTTCTGTTGGGCGAGTGTCGGGGCCATCCGACTTCCCCACCGGGCACCTGCTTGTGTTTTTTTGCGCCAGGAAACAGGCAGCATTTTTCACAGCCCTTCTGCTCGGAGGAAATGTCGGCGCCACTGGACAGTCTACGCCGGTTAGCTAGGATGGATGGCGGTGGAGCTGAGGACGCAAACGTCGCCGCTGGGCGCGGTGGTGTACGGGGGTCGTGGAGTGGATGGAGGTTCGGCGCTTGGAGGAGAGGCAGTTTGGATGGGACTGGAAAATTGGACCATTCTTTTTTGTGTGTATGGTGCTCATCGCGAACGCAGCAGCTGCTTGCTTATGAGCTAGCTTATAAGCAAACTTAGCTTGTAGCAAATGTGTGTGACGTCATGCATGCTGAGATCAAGTCTCTGATCAACTGCTGAAAGGAGGCTGATTCTGTCCTCTTTCATCTAAAAACTGCTTCAAACATCAAAGCGTATGAGAAGAATGTTGATTTGTTGTGATTGTATTGTATTGGTGTTAATGTTTTATGTTATGTTTGTTAAGGCCCGAGCAGCGACCGCTGCGAGATCCCTATTGTTCCTGAAGGAATTCTTCTTCTTCTTCTTCTTTTTATTTGTTATTATTCTTTTCCGCAAACAATCACATTTTTGAGACACTAAACGTGAACGAAAACTCACCAAACTTTACACGCAGATCGGGCCTGGCGAAAAATTTTATATTTTAATGTCGCCATACATGATAACAGAAAAATGGCTCTGTAGCGCCACCTACATAGCTTAAACGGATCACTGTACCGCTACGATTGTCCTACGGCTATGACATTGTGTGGCACCTGTAGCATATCCAGATGAACAAAAACCTCTTTGATATGTGTACCCTAAAATAGACAGGAAGTGAGGTATGAGTATTTGAATGTCCAATTTTGGCCCATTTTTGCACATTTACAGGGGTCATACTTTTGCCCGCTTCTCTACACGGTTAACCCGATTGACTTCAAACTTGGGCTGTACCATCTCAACACCTGGGACAACATCATGGTAAAAAATCTCAAGTTTTTGACATACTATATGACGGGGGCGAGGCAGCAAATTTAGAGTTTCAAAATTCTTACTTAATGAAGCATTCCCGGCTGTACGTTTCACCTAGATTTACCTAAATTTGAAGACATATGTAACAGCCCTCGAGGTACAAAAAACTCTTTTTGAACCATATGCTAAACCTAACAGGATGTCCGCCATTTTGATTTACTTTGGAACATGTTGCCATTTTTCTGGCCATTTCATAGAGGTCTTATTTTAACGAACTCCTTCTACAGAATTTATCCAATCATCTTCAAACTTGGCGTGATTCATCTTAATATGTTGAAGATGAAAAGTTATTGAAAGCTTTTTATTTCGTCGCACGCTGTTGTCGTGGCATGCACTGTTTGCAAAGGAAAAAAAATCCTTCTCAAAGAAGCAGTCCCAGTTGTTCGAAGAAGCTAGAGCTACGAAAATTTAGAGACATATGTGACAGCCCACGATGTACAAAAAAAGTCTCTTGGTGCCATGTGCTAAACCCAACAGGAAGTCCCCCAGGGGCCGGGCATCACATTTTGAGCTAAAAAAAAAAACCTCCTTTTTAACGAAGCATTCCCGGTTGTACGTTTCACCTAGCGCTATGATAATTTGCAGGCATACTTAAGAGCCCACGATGTACAAAAAAAGTCTCTTGGAACCATGTGCTAAACCAAAGAGGAAGTCCGCCATTTTGATTTACGATGGGATTTGTAGCCATTTTTGGGGTCATATTTTAACGAACTCCTCCTACAAAATTCATCTGACCGTCTTCAAACTTGGTGCGTTTCATTTTAAGATGTTTAAGATGCAAAGTAATGGAAAGTTTTTTATTTTGTCGCACGCTGTTGCCATAGCGATGCATTGTTTGCCAAGTAAAGTGCTGGGGTTTTTTTTGGTCTATACATGTGTGAAAACTCATGAAACTTTGCACACACATCAGACTTGTCATGAACATGAATTTTTAGAGATTTCTTGTGCAATTTGCAATAAATAGAGCCCTCTAGACATTTTTATGGAGCATTTCCGATTGTATGATTCAAGCGCTATATAACTAAAGATGACTTGACTTGACCTAGATTTGTGAAAACTGGGAGGCATAGCCATTAGCCTAAGACCTACAAAAAGTATTCTGTTGCCGTATGCTAAACCTAAAAGGAAGTCCGCCATTTTGAATTTATTTTGGGAATTGCACAAACCTCTTTGGCCCTTTGATAAAACTTTGCACACACAAGGCTTGTCAAAAACATTTTAGATGGTCCTTGTCCTATTTGACGGTACCCCAACGTGCCAGTACCCCGACGTGCAAGTACCCCAACGTGGCCCAGGTTGCGAGGGCCCTTTATAGCTGCTCGCAGCTCGAGTTTTTTTTTTTTTTTGTCTTTCTGTAAAGCGCTTTGTGACAGTTCAGGCTGTTTGAAAGCGCTATATAAATAAACTTGAGTTGAGTTGAGTTGAGTAGGTGCAAATGTGATTGAGTGATTGTCTACTGTATTATGTTCCACGCAATTGGTGGGTTCCAGGTAACCAGTGGACATATGGGATATAACGGCGGTTCCCAATGTTTTTACTTCAAAAATACACCGTCATAACTAGAGATGTAACGATACCCAAACATCTCGATACGATTTTGTTACGGCATGAAGGTCACGATACGATAATTATCACGATATTGTGGGGGTGGTGGCGATATTTGAAAAAGATCACAATATTATAAAACTGAGAACGCACACTAAAAAAAAAAAAAAAAAAAGCACAATATTGTGCTTTTATACATTACAGCAATGCATATAAACCACCTACAATCTCTAATAACAATATTGAAGCACTTACTTGCTGATGCAAGAACACATTGATCGCTTCACAAGCAAATTAGGTTCCCCTTCATCTGACAATTAGCATAGATTTTAAACATAGAAGGCCAAAACATCCCTAATGAAAATTACATTGCACTAATAAACTAGCCACTAGAGGGTGCTAGAACTGCATAAATGGAAATCAATCAGACTTTTTTTTTAACAGATGTGTTCCTTTTAAATTGTGAACATGACGACGACGATATTGTGGCAGTTTTAATATCACGGTATCATGATATTGACCTTATCATGACATCCCTAGTCAAAACCAACATTAAAACACAGTTGGCCCAAGTGTTCATGTACAATGGTACCTAAACGCTCTTGGGGGTACTCTTGAATGTGATCTAAATACACCTACGTGTACTCAAGTATTACATAAAAGTAACATTAACACTTTTAAATTTGCTGAAATACTCCCTAAATGTTAGATAAACACACTTAAATCTAAAAAATAATTGCTAAAGAATATAAAAACGTACGCTTAAATCTACTGAGGTACTCCCTGTAATCCAAATAGTAGATGGACTCAAATACTTCCTAAAAGTTACCTATATATTCTGAAAGCTACTGAAATACTCACTAAAATGTATCAAAATACTTTAAAACACTTCTCAGAAACTACCAGAATACTCTTAAATTTTGCATATTGAAAAATAGAAACTGTACTTAAATAATGATTCAAAATGTATTGCACATAAAAATAAAGCACAGATTATACATGAACAAATGTTTAAACAATTAAAAAAATATTCATTGCAAATGTACATACCGGTAAAATTTAAATACAATTGAACTGCATTCCTTAAATGTACTATACTGCATTATTATTTTTTTCAAGTTACTTGAAGACAGCTGGGACAGCCTCCAGCATGCCCACAACCCTCGTGAGGATAAGTGGCTCAGATAATGCAGGGGTGTCCATTGTCCAAACTTTTTTATTTGAGGGCCACATACAGAAAATCAGAAGGACGCAAGGGCCACATAATGTTGTGAAGAGAAATTGTGTTTAGTGGAAAATTGTACAAATAATTTATTTGTGCTTTTGCATATTTAGAAAAATACTTATTTGTAATATGGCAGTAGGGTTATTATAGTTTGGGATTTTTAATTTTAGTTAGTTTGTATTGGTTTTCAGGGTGGTTCTGTTTTTATTAGTTTTAGTTTTTTAATAAATGCTTAGTTTTAGTTTAGTTTGAGTTAGTTTCAGCATTTTTTTTTTTTTAAATGTGTATTACTTGTGCGCAATATTTAAAAAAAATCACCATGGGAGCAATGTCATCTGAAGGTGCTTTTCTATTGGCTGCTGCTAGATGACGTCACTTCAGTGTGACATACTTTCAAACGTCATTATTCCGGTTGATATCAAAATAAATCTACTAAAAATCACACCAAAGACTAAAACGAAGGACATTTTTGCTAGAATTATAGTTTTAGTTAGTTTTCGTTCTTTAAAAAGCATTTTCGTTTTTATTTTATTTCGTTAACGAAATAGTTTTTTTTTATTTTAGTTTTAGTTATTTTGTTAATTTTAGTTGACTAAAATAACCTTTAATAGCGCCTGTGTTTTTCGAGACCCCCCCCTTCTTACTTTGACGATCTCCAAACATTTATGTTTTTATTTTATTTGAACTGAGTCATTTTGCCATTTTTAGCATATGTCGCGGGCCACTAAAAAAAATGGACGACGGGCTGCAAATGGCCCCCAGGCCGTAGTTTGGACACCACTGAGATAATGGCTGGATGTAACTTCATACACAGTTTGAATATTTAACTGACAGATTTTTTTTTTCACGGACCACAAGAGGGAGCCTGCGTACCATTGATGGTACTTGTGCCACACTTTGAGAATCACTG
The DNA here is from genome assembly GCF_051991245.1 of Festucalex cinctus. Lineage (NCBI taxonomy): Eukaryota > Metazoa > Chordata > Actinopteri > Syngnathiformes > Syngnathidae > Festucalex > Festucalex cinctus. Next base: position 7,045,391 of record NC_135425.1, on the reverse strand, counting down.
GGATCAAAAAAATAAAAATAAAAATCTATGGACGGCTGAAAAAGATGGAAGAACTACTTAACCCCTACACCCACCACCCCTCAGGTGGCTACCTGCGCCCTCCGCCTAATTGACCCCACCCCTTTGCACACCCCTTCCTGTGATCCTTGACAGCACCATACTTGTTGCATTCTTCTTTTGTGATGTATCATTCAGCAGGTGAATTTCATTTCGGGTTTCCATCTGGAGATTATTCAGTCAGTCTAAAATCCTCCACTTATTGCTCTTGATGAATTCCGTTGGTGGTTTGGCATCTTGCTTGCTCATAATGAAAGATCCTCAAATTAGTTTGCTTGCATCTTCCTTTAAATTAGCAGGGGGAAAAAAACATCTTGTAGACTTGTGAGCTTGGTTTTCTTCTTCCACCACCGTTCATCAATGAAGATGAACGAGCCAAGCAAGCCCAAGCCATGACATTACCTTACCTTAACTCCACTGTGTTTCACAGATGTGCTTGTACATTTGCTATCATAAGAAGATACTTTTGCTCATCTGATTTGTTTGGCATCATTACTAGATAAGACATTTCCCTGAAGTTTTGAGGCTTGTCTCTGTACTTGTTGTTGTGTATTGAGAGGTTTGGATCCCAAATGCAGACACAAATAAGATTTTCTCTATTTATTCACATCGAGAGGCAGAAACTCAGAGACGCTGTACACGGTACAGGTAGACAATAATCCGGCAAACCACACACAATTATCAGACTGCACCCACAGACAGTGAATCGTAAAGGACTAAAGAACGACATCACAAACATCACGTTTTGTAAACAGACACTTGTTACATCAGTACCTAAACAGACACATAACAGGTCATTAACTCAGGCGCATGCGACCCAGGGCATGACACTTTTTGGGAAATTATAAACTGGTCTTCCTATGAGTGGTTTGAGAAATCCTGCTAACAATATAGCGTGCGGTGGAATATCTACAACATTACAGATGCAGTATGCTATTCTGTTGGTACTGAAACAAAACTCCTAAAAGAAGACTTTGCATTAAACCTCAAACTAATCCCCAACACAGGTTATGTTGTGTTAGTGTGCTCACACAGGCTATTCTGTCTCCAATTTAATTCACACTGATCCCTGTCCATGGGAACACAGTGCTTTGCTCTAATTAGTCCCAGAACCAGAGCTATAATGAGTACCAGACCCAAGACACGTTAACATACAGCAGTGTGTCATTGGCTACTCGTATCAACAGGGAAAAACCTAATGAACACTTTGCTATGGTTTTTGTTTGTAGGTGCACGTAGATCTACATTTTTGTTTCTCTTACTATGATATTTATAAATAGCACCACTTGAACAGACTTTGCATTGATGTGAGAGCCTGAGTCAATTTTAGGTTTGGACGGGCTAGCGATTGAATAAAGAGATTAAAACAAAGCAAAGGATGCTTATGAAAGCACCTAAAAAAATTCAAAAGTCTCGACTCTCTACTACTATCTCATGAGGCATGTCCTCTATTAAGCCATACTCAAGCTTTGGTGTGATTTGGCTGTAGCTAGCACAAGTTGCTAAACAATGAGAACATCAAAAGATTAGCATAGATGCTTCCAAAGCAGTAGTGTTTTCAAAACAGAACAATACATCTTCATTAAAATTAATGCGCTGTAAGCATTTTATTGGAAATAGTTTGGCAGCAGAAACTGTTTGCTTAGATGTATGAATCACAATATTTTGCAGCAGTTGTGGTTCAACAGATTTTCTTGTAAATCAATGTGCCAGACGGAACGTTTTTACAATCACCTTCCAAGTTTACTTTGGAAAGTGCTCGTCCTCTTCCTGGTTATATCATCTCTTTCCCACATGAATTTGTGACGCAATGCTCTGGTGTCGCATAGTTGTATCAAAGAAACAGGACCATTTCATATTGAGATTTTCTCCAAGTTTTGATGCAGTTGGAGATTGGTTAAAAGTTTGAGAACAGACAGACTACATACTTCTGATGATAATCTTGAATGGGTAACCCAGGGATCTTATTTGTGTTTTTAAAAACCAAATAAGTCATGATTAACAACCAGTGTACCGTACTAAGGATATTGAGATATCTGTGTCAGAGTATGGATTTTTCTGACAACTTTTTACTTTTAGTAAACAACCAGGCACCAGGTTAGTGGAAAGCATTTTCTCATACACTCCACATATACAATGCTTGATTGTCTTGTCTGTGAGTAATTTAGCAAAATACTGTATAATGGGTAGCCTGCTATTAAGTCACACTGTCAATTTCACCGTCAAAACAACATTCTGTGCTATTAATCTGAGCAACAAAAAAATGTCAATCATGTTAGAGGAATACAAGATTTATGAAAAACTAACCAGCTGTGAAATGGTTAATTACAACTCTTCCGTGCAAAAAATTGTCAATTCATTGTGAGCGATTATGATTTTATTGCACTTTTTATGAATATTTTTGCATCATGTACAGTATTGGCCACTTTGTATAGTCACGTGATCAATGTGACGTATCGCGTGCGTAAAATACACATTGAATGATATGCCTACCAGTGACAACAAAGAGACTCACGAGGAATTATTGCGTCCCACGGCGGACATTCATAAAAAGACAGTTGCCTCACTCACGTCGACCGATTGTCAGCAATAATAATATTTATTATTTATTAATAATATTTATTATAATAGTAATTACTTCCCTACAAACGTGATCAGATTAACGAGTGAACGAGACATCGGTTTGTGTTGTGTACTTGCTCTATTTGCAAGTACACATCAAAGCCAATGCATGGACATATAAGTGGCAACCAAGCTGACAGGGGCAAAAGTCTCACAAAAGGTAACAGACATTAGGAGTGCATCTTATTCTTATCTACCTGTTACATTGTATCTATGGAGGTCATAAGTTGTCTTGTTTTTGTGTCAATATCTGTACGCAATTGTCAACGGGCATTGGCTCACATCTGTGACGTCAGGGGAAAGCGAACCCCAGCTCGCTCTCTCCTTCTAACGTCTGGTTAGATTACTTGAAATGTTTGTAAATGAATTGCCATGAAATGTGAATTGCCAGTTTGATTGTTGTTGATTGAATTAACCTGTGCCTAGCTTTGCCCATGCCTTGTTCACTGAACTTGCTGAAGTGAGAATAAATATATGTGTGTGGTGAGCACGGTTGGCGGGTCCAGGTCAAAAAAGTAAAAACCCTGAAGTAGATTGTCTTCAGGTTTATCTACTCAACAGGTGAAGATGAGCTCGTTGACCTGACAGTTGAGTAGAAGCACCTGTGGCTAAAAGCCAAATCTGTGGCAGGGTTTTTACTTTCTGGACCTGGATTCCCCATCACTGATGGCCATGCAGCAGCATATAGTGAGTCAACACAAAGGGGTGCGGGCATTTGGCTGTCTTCCACTTTTGCTACGTCTCACGACTATATTCTTAGATTGACAACATAATGTCTGTACTGTACTGAAGCACCATTTTTTCCTCCTATAGTTTATTTCAAGCCGAACCGTCAATCCGTCATTCGTCAATTGAATGTCCGTCAGTGTTTCCATCATTTGAGGTGGGCATCCGTCAATGTTCTGTCAATCGTCATTCGTCAATCTGTCACCAAAATGGGGTGTCCGTCATTGACAGATTGCCGAATTTATTGGCGGACTACCAATTATATTGACGGACACAAACCCACTTCCGCCAATGCTAAGTTCATCAAATTTTAGAAGTTTCCCATCAATCGTCAACCAAATGGGTATGCGTCATTGACGGATTGATGGACCTTCCGTCAATATTGATGGAACGGTGAATTGGGTCCCAAAAAAATATAGATATATATATATTTTGCTCATGCCTCACAAAAAATTGTGGTTAAGGTTAATCTTTTTCTACCATCACCAAAGTGTCGTGCAGTTCCTGGTAATTTGGATGAAAATGCCCAATATATGGCCTTCATTCATTCATACTCTCAGACCACTTTAACAGCTACCTCCCCCTAACGGACCGGTAATGTTACTTTTCTGAGAAGATGCCTGTGTTTGACACGTCAAAAAGCCCATGTTCAACCTGTCTTTGACTCATTCATTGCACACTGCTGCAAGAACCCATTTCTTAGTTCATGAGAAAATTGTTGTTTATATTGCGGTTTGGTTGGAGGAGAACTCTCCTAATACAGACATTGGTCTTTCTAGTCTGTGAAGACTGAAAGAAATGTGGTACAGTTCTCCTTCCACTTGAGTACTTCAATGACCAGCTTTAGTTACAACAAGGAGGTTTGTTGCTAAGGACATGCGAGTCCATCAAAATATTGGTACAGAAATATTGCTACTAGGTAGGGGTGTGAATTGCCTGGTACCTGACGATTCGATCCGTATCACGATTCATAGGTCACGATTCGATTCGATACCGATTAATCCCGATATGAATTCACAAGTCGATTGTTAATATTTTTTTTTACTCAAATTAGAAAATAGCATTCAGTAAACTTGTACATGTACACTGTAAGATTTGTATGAAAATTTATTATTTATTGATCTCAAATTTCAGTGTTATAACTGTGAGCCACTGTATTTAACAAACAGGTTGTGACCTTTTTCATGTTAGAACAGCATTGAAATAAAATAAAATAAATAAAATATTAAGGCTTAATGTTCCATTAATAAAACATTCTTCCATCCCTAAGGTGTGAAAGTTAGACATTTTGTTGAATATTTTTTCATCAAAAATGGATGTTAAAAAATCGATTCGGCTGCCTATTGAATCGATTCGAGAATTGCGTGCTGTAGTATCGCGATATATTGCTGAATCGATTTTTTTTAACACCCCTACTACTAGGTGTCCTGTTTTTCTTGGACATGTTCACATTGTAGATTTCATGAACGCATTTCTGTTCTTCTTTTTAAACTGAGAAAGTTTTGGGGTCAGCGTCCATCCCCACCTTCCTCCTAAGAAGGAGACCGGGTGTAAATAACACCAATGGCTGTTCCAAGGTGAAAACCGATGCTGACCAAAAGAACGCAAAAGGTTGTCTTAATTTTGATGTAAAACAACATCGGAATGATTTCCAAAACTTTTGTGAGATTAATTCATGGACTGATGAGAAAAAAGTTGAACTTTTTTAAGGGTATGTAGTGCGTATCTCCTTACATCTGACATAATGTAAACAGCATTTCACAAAAAGAGCACCTTACCAACTACTGTTTGCAATCACACCCAAAATCTCATTTCGCCATTCGTGCTTACATCAGTAAATGACATCTTACTCTTACACTCTACAATTTGTGGCCAAAGGCAGAATCACGGTTGGTTAATGCGCCGAATGGTGTTGTACAAAATAGACCTCCAGACTAGGGGTGCACCGATCGATCGACCGGCCGATTTATCGGCCCCGATTTCCTTAATTTTGGAAGATCGGTGATCGGCTGATCTTTTCCACCAATCTCATCTCCATCCTCTGAGGTCTGAAAAAGTCAGCCACTGTCCTCTTCTGCTGAGATGATTCATAGGATTTTCATTTTTATTTGAGAGAACCACTTCACGTGCAGTTAAAACAACCCGTTTGTTTTATTTCGCTGATATTGTTCAGTGTTTTCCTATAAAACAAGATTGGAACACTGAAGGTATATGTTGCTTGTAATGAAAAAAATCAGTATCGGCAATAATCGGGATCGGCAGGTCAGACTTTTTAAAAGATCGGGGATCGGTGATCGGCCGGAAAATTGTGATCGGTGCACCACTACTCCAGACAGGAATCAGCAGCATTCAAAAGCTAAGCTAGCTAGCTGAGATGTTCTCTCTAAGGCGAACATCTTACATTGTTTGCCATGTGTGACAGCATGAGCGGCTAACAACAGAGATGTTGATTATGCCGAGATGGGGGTAATTGATTAGGATTTTACACTCGCTTTTCCACATCCATTTAAATCCCCTATTTGAATCATCACCAATTCATGCACAGCCATCCCTATAACGCCAAACATATCATATTAAATACAAGACATTTTGAGTCATCAATTTGAGTATAATAGTGAGTATAATATTTTTTTCCCCCATTAAAACCCTGACTTATGATCTGACACATGTATTGCACTGATAATCCATTAGAAGGCAGTATCACCCAGCTGATGGCTTTTCCAACGACCTTGAAAGATTGCCCCAATTGAGAAATGAGATACACCTACACTTATTAACAGTGGGAAATGTTCTTTCTGATTTTTGGAAATACTAATATGTTTGATATGTCTGTTTATTAGGGATAGACCAATTATCGGCCGGGCCGATTATCAGTGCCGATATTTGGCATGTTGACAAATATCGGCATCGGCCTTTTTACGAATCTGAAGGCCGATAAAGCTGGAATCTCACGAGCAGCGAATGCTTGCGAACGTAGCCAATTTTGTGCTTTCATCAGGATTTGTAAGATGTTTATAGACAGTTTTTACTTGTTGCAAAGACATTTCAAACATATTCAGACAATTTTTCACTGTCTGCAAAATCTTTTGAACCCTGACGAAAACCCCAAATTAGATACATTTAATTTTGTATACATTTGCCACTGTTGCCACTGGGAAGTCCCAATACTTATTAATTTATAAAAAAGAATAATTAAAAAAAAAATTGAAATTATGTTGAAATTTTGGAAAACTTTATTTACAGTAGAAAACTTTGGAAAACTGTTTATTTATTTATTCTCTGCCAACACTGAAGTCCCAACACTTTTTAAATTTCTAAAAAATAATAATAATAAAATAAATAAAATAAATTTAGAAATTATGTTGGAATTTTTGAAAACTGTATTTACAGTAGAACAATATTTATTTATTTATGTATTTATTTATTTATTTAATGACCCTGGAAGTTCCCTACAATTTCTGTTCATTTTTAATTAAACAAAACTGTCTATTCTTAATATGTTTAAAATTAAAAGAAAAGTTTTTTTCACACTATTATTTTCTCTTTTACTGCAAATGACTATCGGCTTGAAATATCGGTTATCGGCCTTTCTTGACAACAAATAATCGGTATCGGCCCTGAGAAAAGCATATCGGTCTATCACTGCTGTTTATTATAATATTTGTGACAGTTACAAATAGGGGTGTGCTCAAAAAATCGATACGGCAATATATCGTTGCGGGCCTCATTACAATACGCGTATCGATACGCAGGCGTCGGAATCGATATTGCCCTTTAAATAGGCAGTTAACGTTTGCCTTTGCAGCTTGCATTGTACCTAAAAAAATAAAAACCGGCAGCGTCTTTGAAGTTAATTGCCTTCAATTAATGCAAAATTAGCTCACCAGTGATTGGAAACTGTGTCTTGCTTAGAAAAATGAAAGCAGAGGAAGAATATCATTTATTTACTTATAAACTTAACATTTGGCACGTGTCTTAATGTACCAATTTTCGTATATTTTGTTTAAAAACTAAATAGAATGTGTTACATGAAAAAAATGTTGTTTTTATTTTCCCAAATATTTCAAATAAGCACATTTTAGAGCTGTAATTTTAATACTTTTTTTTTCTTTTGCTCATATCGGCTCATGTCTATTAATAAAGTTTCCCGGCGTGTCTGTGAAAGCTGCTTGGTGGTAAACCAGGAGAACTGCTAACAAAAACATTTTGAAAATTAATGTAATATATCGGGATACGTATCACCTTGAAGATCAAGTATTGGGATACATATGTATCGCGATACGTATCGTATCGTGACCCCTGTATCGTGATACGTATCGCATCGTGAGGTAGGCGGCAATACCCAGCCCTAGTTTTCAATTTTTCTATGTTTTGTGAACGTCGCCATCTTTTCCAACGCAATGGGATTTATCTCAATAAGCAGGGAGTCAGATTATTGACAGCCAACATCTTCCATAGCGTGCGTCACTGGACGCTATGTTCCCAAAACAAAGGACATGAAACACAACAACCGATAAGAAGAGGATCTGGTGAGGCTGGCTCACTATCTTGCACTCCCTGCCCTTCAGAACAGATTGATTTGTCCTCATCTGCCCACACTCCAAACACCGAACATCCAGCTCCCCTGCTCCCGAACAACACCTGCCAAACACCACCACGACCACCACCACCAGTTTCACTACCAGATGCACCCCTGCGCTGTTCATCGCCCCCAAGCGACACCTGCCAGACAGCGCCACAACCGGATTCACTGCCGGATGCACCCCCGCGCTGTGCACCGCCCCCGAATGACCCGATGACTGACTCGCCAGCGAGTCTCACCAACAGGTTGAGCAATCTGGTCAATCTGTCCATACAGCTAAATAAAAGTCTCTCCAGGCAGCTGCCTGCTGATGACGGTTCGCCCATGCTCCCCCCAAGACGCCACATTCAGCTATCCACTAATCGTCTGACTCCACCAAGCCTCAGCATACAGCTCCCCACCCGCCGACCTCCATCTTTGGCTATGGAGAATCTCAACTACAGCTCGGTCTGATATGTTTTGGGTCCAGACTACATATACAATATAAAAAACGTGTGTTCCCAGAATAAGTCAGGACCCAAGGAAGCTTGTAGCATTCCTGTGATTACAAGAAATAGAAAGTTGGCAAAAGAAATGAGAAGAAATAAGTCAGAAGCTACAAACCTAGTCAGTATAGCTTGTGAACCTCTGACTAAACCAGCGTCTCCGATTGCCACTGTGAGACTAGCGCTACTAAATACAAGATCACTAGTTAACAAATCATTGTTGATTCATGACATTATTATGACATATGATCTTGACTTATTTCTCCTCAGTGAAACATGGCTAACAGAAGGTTCCTGCAACACGGTTCTCAATGAGGCAACACCAACAAATTTTTGTTTCATGAACAAATGTCGTAATGGCAAAAAAGGTGGTGGACTTGCTGCCATTTTTAAATCTCTATTTCAGTGTAAAGAAATTTCATTGGGAAGCTTTAATTCATTTGAATATCTTAGTCTTTTGGTAAAAGGTGAACCAAACATCGTCATTGTCATAATTTACAGACCTCCAAAACAAAAAGGCAGATTCATGGAGGAATTTGAAGAAATGCTGTCAGTAATTTGTATCGACTATGATTATCTGGTCTTAACTGGAGACTTTAACATTCATGTTGACAACAACTTGGATAAAAATACCAAAGAATTTTGTAATATACTTAATACTTTTGGTCTCTCACAACATGTAAAAGGTCCAACACACAATCAAGGTCACATTCTTGATCTCGTCATCTCTAAAGGTGTTGACATTTTATCTGTTGAGGTGAAAGATCTGGCTATTTCAGATCATTCCTGTGTGTTTTTTGAATTACAAACAATCCCAGAAGTTCAAACAACTACTGTCTCGATTAAAAAAAGGTACATAAATGAGAATACAAGCAACATGTTTATGGAATTAATGGCTGCATCACCAACTGTAAATGCAGAGACCGTTGATGAACTTCTGGATGAATTCATCTCAAAAATCTCAAATGTTTTGGATGCTGTTGCTCCTATTAAAACTAAGACCATTTCATCCCGAACTAAAACACCTTGGAGGTGTACTACCAACATAATGACTTTGAAATCTAAATGCAGAAAAGCAGAGCGAAAGTGGAGAAAAACTAAACTCCAAGTTCATTTTGACCTGTACAGACAATGTCTTTGTCATTTTAACCAAGAGTTAGTAATAGACAACAACACTTTTCTGAAATTATTAGTAGGAACCTCAACAATACACGCACTCTATTTGGCGTGGTTGACAAACTTATAAATCCCCCAAATCAAACAGCGCCAGAACTCCTCTCAACAGATAAATGCAATGAATTTGCCTGCTACTTTAGTGAAAAAGTACAAGCCATCAGGTCAAACATTGTTACAAACCAGCACAATAACAAAACGATGCTGCACTTAAAATCACCTAGAAATAATTTAATTACCATGACAGAATTTGACTCAGTGGATCAAAATACTGTAGTAGACTTGGTTCAGCAATTGAAACCTTCCACGAGCTGTCTTGACACAATACCATCTGGCTTTTTCAAAACCATTGTGAAATCTGTTCAGATCGATTTACAACAAATAATTAATTGCTCACTTCAATCAGGTGAACTTCCTAAATGTCTGAAAGTAGCCGCCGTCAAGCCCATTCTAAAAAAGAAAACACTGGATGTCTCCCTGCTAGCAAATTATAGACCAATCGCAAACCTTCCCTTCGTAACTAAAATAGTTGAAAAAGTGGTTTTTAATCAACTCAGCAATTTTTTGAGCTTAAACGGACTTTTGGATAAATTCCAGTCAGGTTTCCGACCTCATCACAGTACAGAAACAGCTCTGATTAAAGTACTGAATGATATAAGATTGAGCACTGATGCAGGGAAGGTATCAGTGCTCGTCTTGTTGGACCTCAGTGCAGCATTTGACACGATTGATCATAATATACTGTTAGACAGGCTGGAAACTTGGGTGGGATTAAATGGAACAGTCCTTAAATGGTTCAGGTCCTATTTGGAGGAAAGGAGTTACTTTGTGACCATTGGAAATTTTGAATCTGATCGAAAGGCCATGATATGTGGGGTCCCTCAAGGGTCAGTCCTTGGACCCCTGTTGTTCAGTCTGTATATGTTACCTTTGGGTCAAATGCTTCAGAACACCGATGTTGACTATCATAGTTATGCAGATGACACACAACTGTATTTATCGATGTCCCCAAATGACAGCAATTCTATTAACACATTGTGTCATTCTCTAGAGCAAGTTAACAACTGGATGAACCAAAATTTCCTTCAGCTGAACGAAAACAAAACGGAGCTCATTGTTTTCGGCAATAAAGAAAAGAGGATTGCTGTTAAAAAAACAGCTTGACTCACTGTCTTTAGAAACTAAAGACCAAGTTCGAAATCTTGGGGTATTAATAGACTCAGATCTGACCTTCAGTAATCATAATAAATTTATCACGAAAACAGCCTTTTACCAGCTGAAAAACATATCCAGACTGAAGGACTGCATGCTTCAAGCAGACCAAGAGAAGCTTATCCATGCTTTTATCTCCAGCAGACTAGATTACTGTAACGGTCTTCTGACTGGACTCTCTCAAAAGAACATGAGACAATTGCAGCTCATTCAGAACGCTGCAGCTCGAGTTCTGACCAAAACAAAAAGATCAGAACATATTACTCCAGTACTTAAGGATTTACACTGGCTCCCTGTCAGCTGTAGAATCGATTTTAAAGTTCTGCTACTCGTCTATAAATCACTAAATGGTTTGGGTCCTGAATATATCCAAGAAATGCTGATTGAGTACAAACCCAGCAGGGCTCTGAGATCCACAGACTTGGGCCAACTAGTGGAACCCAGAGTTCGAAGCAAACATGGTGAAGCTGCATTTAGCTATTATGCTGCACACAGATGGAATAGGCTACCAACAGAAGTGAAGTCAGCCCCGAGTGTAAATGCTTTTAAATCCAGGTTAAAAACTTGGCTTTTTTCTTATACCTTTGATTAGGGACTTTTAAGCAGCTTTAATTAAGTGTTTTTTTTGTTTGTTTGTTTTTTTAGTAAATTTTGTAACCTATTTTTATTTATTTATTTTTTTCCTCTGAATGTTAACTACTGTTTCTTGATGCTTATGTGTTGTCTTTCCTCGTGTAAAGCACATTGAGTTGCCTGGTGTATGAAATGTGCTATACAAATAAACTTGCCTTGCCTTGCCTTGCCTAAATGGTTTGGGTCCTGAATATATCCAAGAAATGCTGATTGAGTACAAACCCAGCAGGGCTCTGAGATCTACAGACTTGGGCCAACTAGTGGAACCCAGAGTTCGAAGCAAACATGGTGAAGCTGCATTTAGCTATTATGCTGCACACAGATGGAATAGGCTACCAACAGAAGTGAAGTCAGCCCCGAGTGTAAATGCTTTCAAATCCAGGTTAAAAACTTTGCTTTTTTCTTATACCTTTGATTAGGGACTTTTAAACAGCTGTAATTAAGTTGTTGTTTTGTTTTGTTTTTGTTTTTTTCCTCTGAATGTTAACTACTGTTTTTTTATGCTTATGTGTTCTTTCCTTGTGTAAGGCACATTGAGTTGCCTTGTGTATGAAATGTGCTATACAAATAAACTTGCCTTGCCTTGCCTAGTTACAAATGTATGAATTTAAAGCATTGTGACCGGAAGTATCAAAAATGACACAAAGCAAAAGTCATATGTGGAAGTCAATTTTCAATTAAAAGAAAAAAATGCTTGTTCACAAGGACCAAAAACTACTCTATTTACAAAGAATCCGAATTTTCTCTCATATATTTCATGGTTCAGGCTTTATAGGGCTAATACCAATAGTCAAACATGGCAGTGTTAGTGTGATAGTTTGGGGCTGCTCTGCTATTTCAGGACCTGGATGACTTGCATGTGGAATGATAAATTCTTCTCTTTGTCGGAAAAGGGAGAATGTTTGACCATTAATTTGTAACGTCAACCAGTAAAGGGCAAGTATTTTTTAATACTAGCTTTGGAAAAAAAATGTATGTATATGTATATATATATATATATATATATATATATATATATATATATATATATATATATATATATATATATATATATTGGGGGGGGGGTGCGTGTGTGTGTGTGTGTGTAATAAAATCAACATTTAAAAACTGCATTTTATGTTCAACTGGGCTATCTTTGGCTGATACTTTCATTTGATGATCTATACAAAAAATTAAGAATTTTTTTCATGGCACTGTATGAGCTTTAGCATAACCCAATCTGCTGCAGAACACATACGGAAACACCACACCATGCTACTACATTCTTGTAGAACACACAAGAGCTATTATTTATTGGCTGTATGGTCAGTTGTAACAATGTTGTCTATATTAGGGTTACAAACACTCATAAACATGCCACACATGAATGAGGAGAGGCTGGAAAGAAAACTACAACAGATCATCTGATAAGCAGAGCAGCCGTGTGGGGTCACTCGAAGTAGACACGTGATCATGATTTAGCGTTTGTTTACATTTCCGGGGAACTTTGTATACAGGAATGGCCTTGGGTTATAGGGCGCATGCCACTTCACCAAGTCTAAAGGCAAACACATTATACAGCAGTCTGCTCTGGTAAGTTTCCACTTCATGGTTGCAAGAAAAGCTATCAAATTTTATATAGACTTGGCATGGTACCAATTAGGAACCAACTTTTAAAAGAATGTAGAGATTTCATCTGTAAATAGGCTTTCACCAAGAATCTTTTTGAATAACCAAAATAAGGCCTTACTATTTATATATCTATCTTACTATTTATATATCTTTTTTTTTTGGGGGGGGGGGGGGGGGCGCTCAATCACAAGCTGTAATCACTATGGGTATGTCAACACAACAGCAGCCCAAGGCCTTCCTCAACTATTTTCACACTCCTTCACAGACTTGTCATCAGCAAGCAATCAGACTAACAAAGAACAAAGCCTTCGCTGTTACAGCCAAAATGACGAGGCACTGGCACTAATGATAATGAAACCTTGTGAGCAAGACAAACAGCAGCTGAAAAACAGCTGAGAAACACAAGTATCCACAAGAAAAGGAAAAAATATCACATTTGTACTGAATGAGCAGAGGTGGGTAGAGTAGCCAAAAATTGTACTCAAGTAAGAGTAGCGTTACTTCAAAATAATATTACTCAAGTAAAAGTAAAAAGTAGTCATTAAAAAATGTACTCAAGTATAAGTAAAAAAAGTATTCGCGGAAAAGAATACTCAAATCTGAGTGTACACCTGAAAATATTGTGGTCACTAAATTTCTGTAAATACCCATCAGCAGAGCAATTAGAAATTTGTACTTTTTAGCCTAAATCTTTTTTGTTTACATATGCGATCATTGCTACATTGAATAAGAATGTTATCTTAACGTTGATATGTTTTCTTACCAGGTTCTGGCATTACATGGAGTCAAATGTTTATCTGTTCCCAAAACTTCTTTACAGTTAATAATTTGTGACACTTGGTGGCTACCGCCAATTCATGCCTCCATATAACATGTATCGTCATCTGTTTCGTTTATGTCAACAGTTAGTGTTTGCAAAAGAGTCTATGTGGAAAGGTCCTTTTCAACACTTAAGACAAATACCTGCCTAAATACAGCAAAAAGGGAATTTAGGTCAAACTTACCGCGACACGTTAATTCAGGTTCGATGTGCAATTTTTATATGCCAAAATGTCCGTTTGTTTCGGCACACATAAGACACCGCATTATAAAGCTGTTACCCGCTGCTACGTTCCAAACGCCGCCTGTGGTCATGTGACTGCATTGTTACGTCTGATTGGTAGAACGTTAAGGGAAGGAGTCGTCATGTGATTATTGTTGCTACGTCTGATTGGTAAAACGCAGTCATGTGGCAGAACCGCGGTTGGTGTCTCTGGTAAAGATAATGAACGAAAAAAAGGAGAGAGAGAAAAAAAAGTAACGACTTTGGTGTAGCCAAATATAGCGGAGTAAGAGTAGCGATCCTTCGTCACACATCTACTCAAGTAAAAGTAAAAAGTATTGTGTGGTAAAACTACTCTTAGAAGTACGTTTAAAAAAAAAAAGAAAAAAAGTTACCCAAGTACATGTAACGGAGTAAATGTAACTCGTTACCACCTACCTCTGTGAATGCGTGAGCTTACACAATTGATCTTCCCCCCAAAAAACTCAGCTCATGTATAAGTTTTAACCATGCTGGAGCTGATGTCATAAAAGAGGCCCAAGTACCAGATTCCATCCATCATTTGATCCAGTTAAAAAAAGTGAAAAGGCAAGTAGAGTCACGTTGAGCCAGTGTCACACTGCTGGAAATGCCAGCAATATTATAGCAGCACAAATCCTTTCGTATATTGAGTTCAGAATCAATCTATTTTATTGCCTTGTGCAAAGAGGTTATGTTTTCACCCATGACTTGCTTCTTTGTCTGTCACTTGGACAATGTGTCCATGCATAAAACAAGACAGATTTGGTTTTCCAACTTGCAGAGTGAAGGAAGAGGACACGCACATCATGTATGGAGAAAAAGAAAACGCATGAAAAGAGAAATCCAATCACATTTGCTTCTCAGCTTTGTAACATTGAACACTTCACTGCCATTTGGTGAAATGATGGCAAAACAACATCATTATTGACATCTTCAGTAATTATCTGGAATTATCTTGTCTTTGTCTTTGAATAATGTGGGCACCTCACACTGTGCATTGAAGAGCAGAAAGTCCTGGAATTGCGGATGTATTTATTAAAAGAAGTCTATTCCACATCAAACGGGCTGGTGATTATAACAGCGTGATTCATTTCCCCATTGGTGGTTAGGAAAAACACTTTTATCCCGTAAGCATAATCCAAAATGATGTTTTCACCCACAGTTTTCAGTAAATGAACTCTAACACTTTGTCAGTGAGATGCTCAATAGGAATCCACAGAAGTAAAAAAAAAAAAATTAACTGAGCTAGTAACAGGCAGATTCATGCAAATAAGTAAAAAAAAAAAAAAAAAAAGTTAGCTACATCTTCCCATGGAGACAGGTATGTTTCTCGACAATCTTGTTCAAAATTTCAGGAATTATTTCCCTTTGGCGACAGGAAGGTTCCTATAAGATTTATAAACTTCCCTCCAAAAGTAACAGTCAGGCCAAAACCTTCATTTTTGAAGACTGAGTGAAGACAATTGGATTTAACATCTAAAGATGAACATGAGCTTTATGTTCCAGGTATTTATTTACTTCTGGATCTGTTCCACAACTTAGTAGTAGGGATGTAACGATGTCCAAACATCACAATACGATATTATCACGATTTGAAGGTCACGATACGATAACTATCACGATATTGTGGGGGGTTGGCGAAAAATGACATCACAGTTGCCCCAGGGCTCAGGTAATGACCAAGCAGAGCATATCTCGCTTCACTTGTACAATATTGTCGGATGTAATGTTCATTTCCAAAACTTCACAGTAGGGCTGTGCAATTAATTGAAATTCAAACAATTTCAATGATTACACTCCACAATTACAAAACTGGCATGATTCGTAAACAAAAATAAAAGATTATTATTTTTTAATTAATTATTAATTTGCATCTTTTCTTTTTTTAAATGACTTGGTCCCAAAGGAACTTGCATAACTATAGTGTTTCAAAGAAATGTGTGAATATTTTTTTTACGTTTTTACATTTTCTTGTTTTGTACAAAAAAAAAACCAAATGATTGTTCTAATCGTGATTGTAATCATTATCAAATTTATCGTGATTAATATTTTCTTCATAATCGAGCAGCCCTACTTGACAAGCATTTGAGGCTGTGGCTGCAAGCTCGTCATCTGTCTATTATTATTTTTAATATAATTTTCAGTACATTCTTCAAAAAGGTGAATAGTCTTTCGATATGTTCTCAAGCTTCAGTTGCATGCTTCTTTCACACCCTTGCAGAAAACGATTACCCCAGCCAGTTGTGAGGACAAATTGAATACCGGGATGTGCCAACTAGTTTTAGCATGTATTTCCCAATGTTCCAGTGTTTATAGACATGATAATTGTTAAAAGAGAGGCAACCCTCCTTGAAAGAATGCATGCTACGTTACTCCGTTTTACAAGACAGACAGTTCAACAAGATGACTGACTTGTTTTTACTACCAGAATGCATCTCTGGCTAAGTAACATGTTAGATATTTCCTCTTTATTAAACGAACAATCATATGCAGTTGTTTCTTACTGTGCCTGGGGGCGGGTTTGAAATATTCCCTGAAGGCGTTGGTCCCATCTGATTACAGGGATAGTCGTTCTCTTCTTCACCCCCCACAGTCAAGGAAGGGCCTCCGACGGCCTCATTTCAACCACCACCAGCAGTTCTCCTCGACTCAGAAACCCAACTGCATGAGTCATATTGTAGTGACTACTTATTAATTACCTTCCCCCTTTTTTTTTTTCCCACAGCTGCGTCTTTGAATTTCAACTTCTCTAATTTCAGTTTATGAACTTGACGTTCAAATCATTCTCACAGATTTAGATGAATATTTTGGCCACAACTAATTGTAAATGCACTTCAAATGTCAGTGCCAGTTCTATCAACATCAGGCTAACTATGCGTGTTTGCTTTTCGTTTGATGTCAGAGATGAACAAGTGGAATAGACACCACAAATTACATGAAGGGAGCAACAGCGATGATGCAATGTTAAGCCAGTCGCCATGTCGGTTACTGAGCATTGTGAAATGGTGGCGAGTTCAAGTGCTGGAGCTGACGACCGATGTCGGCTGATATTGCAAGTCATGCTAGCCGCCGACTGACTAGCGCGAGACCCTGGCTACTGCATCATTATTGATCACCTTTATTGACTTAAAATATACATCTTGTTTGTTCTTAAGTTTTTGACTTTGATTTCTCATAGACCAGGGGTGTCCAAACTTTTTCATTTGAGGGCCACATATAGAAAATCAGAAGGACGCAAGGGCCACATAATGTTACGAAGAGAAATTGTGTTTAGTCCTAAAAATCGTACAAATAATTATTGGTGCTTTTGCATATTTAGAAAAATGCTACAGTATATAAATTTGTAATATGGCACTAGGGTTATTATAGTTTTGGAATTTTTCATTTTAGTTAGTTTTTATTAGCTTTCAGGGTGCTTCTGTTAGTTTTTATTAGTTTAGTTCTTTACAAAATGCTTAGTTTTAGTTTAATTTTAGTTAGTTTCAGTATTCGTATTAGTTTTTTTTGTTTTTTTTAAAATGTGTATTACTTGTACGCAATATTTAAAAAACACCATGGGCGCATCGTCATCTGAAGGTGCTTTTCTGTTGGCTGCTGCTAGATGACGTCACTTCAGTGTGACATACTTTCAAACGTCATTATTCCGGTTGATATCAAAATAAATCTACTAAAAATCACACCAAAGACTAAAACGAAGGACATTTTTGCTATAATTATAGTTTTAGTTAGTTTTCGTTTTTTAAAAAGCATTTTTGTTTTTATTTTATTTTGTTAACGAAATTGTTTTTTTAATTTTAGTTTTAGTTATTTAGTTAATTTTAGTTAACTAAAATAACCTTGTTAGTTTTGTAAACATAAAATGTCATTTCAGTTAGTTTTCGTTTTTTAAAAAACATTTTCGCTTTTATCTGGTTAACAAAATTGTTTTTTTGAACTTTAGTTTTAGTTATTTCGTTAGTTTTAGTTAACTAAAATAACCTTTAATAGCACCTGTGTTTTTCGATACCCTCACTTCTTACTTTGACCATCTCCAAACATTTTTGTTTTTATTTTATTTGAACTGAGTCAAATGCCATTTTTAGCATATGTCGCGGACCACTGAAAAATGGACGGCGGGCCGTAAATGGCCCCCGGGCCGTAGTTTGGACACCACTGTCATAGACCCTTTCATGGCCTACGTCACAATGGCGTCAGGGTGTTTACTGGAGGCAAAAACAAACGCTGGAGGCAACGAAGTGCAGTTAGAAGTAAACAACGCTGGTTGTCTGTAGAAAATGTCATCTTGTTGTGTTTTTGGTTGCCAGAACCGTAAAAGCACCAACAAAAACTTGAAATTCTATCGCATCCCAGCCTCTGCCAGTCAAGTAATCGCAGACGGCTGTGGTTAAACGTGATTAGGCGAAAGGACTGGACTGAGGCTATCATCAACAATACTCGTGTTTGCAGCGCACACTTCATATCAGGTAAGATTAAACGATCAGCTTCAGCCTGTACAATGATATGGGCTAGACTTAGTTGTGATTGAAATTACTTAAGTTAGTCATTATTTGTGCGATTCTTTTTACATGCACGGACTTACAAAAAGTCCGTGTTTACATGCGAAAATGCTAACCGCTAGCTAGACAAACGTTAGCTGTGTTTCAGTTTTGTCAAGGCGAAAGCCCCCACAATGGTACCGATAACTTCTTGTCAAATTTTTGTAAGAGAGGTACATGCCTCGTCTATCCTCGTCTTCTGCCCCTGTCGTTGACTTGGCAGCACTTGCGACCGCACAACACAAAAGTCCTCGCTCAAGTTGTTATATTCTAAATTTCGAACATGTCCATTCAAGACGTAGTTAGTTGTAGACATCTAACGATTTATAAGCCTTCAGTTTATCTTTAGTATAAACGCTCAGTTTTTCTATAAGGTAGATGTAAATGTCCGACCATTGCACGGTAGGTAGTCCTGTTAAATCGTCTATCCAGTGCGTGAGTGCGTAGGGGTCGATTAGTAAATATCGTCCCATCAGTCAGAGTTAACTTTTTAAAGTAACATCCACGGTCGTGGGGAGTCAGTTTACTCACATATTAACTCAAATGGCCGTTTTCCGCATCCATTCCAACGTGAACTTTCTGTGAAAATATGCTGACCGGTGTTGGAACCACACGCCACTGAGGTGTTTTTGCCTCCAGCTAAGCCCCGCCCTTTAAATTGCGTCACATTGTTTACAAACTTTGAAGGGTCTATACTACGTCCTTCAAGAGTATGTTTACAGAGTGACTGAGTTTAAGATTTTAATATTACTGTGGTTAACTTTTTGTGTAGACACTTAAAACATTAAAGGACCTGTAAAGTGATTTCTTTTTAAATACATGAAACATATTTGAAAATAAGACTTAGAACAATTTAGTACTGAATTGCTGAGCCTTAGATACAGCGGAACCTCGATTTAATGGACCCAGATTTTATGGACAGAAAAGTGTCAAAGTCCCCAATTTGGCCATTAGTGTTGAGTGGTAACAGAAGTAGACTGGTACCCATATTTCTTGGTTGTGCCACTGTTGTCACAGATATACAGGACTCAGGAGGCGAGGTCCGTCCTATGTGGTGGCCATGTTGGCAGGAGCGACGTTCTCTTCAAAAGCATTATGGAAAGCATGAACATTAGCTTAGCGTTACCATAGGCTCGCAGCATAAAAGGGGCGTGTCATATCTTCCAAAAACATTGATGGCAGCGCTCGTGTATATGTTTCATGAACATGCTAAACTGTACTGATTTTAGAACAGTATACAACTTTGGCAATCCCTCCTCTATGGCATTCAATCATTACAGAAGTGAAAAAAGAAATACGCTAACCAGTCGAGGCAAAAAATGTACCCTGCTCACCTGCTCCAAGCACCAGCAAGCTAAATTTTGATAAACGTGAATATTTTTTCAAAGAGTTTCAAGACAAACCCTCGTTTTTCACGTCTGGATGCTGGTCTACCTACAGCCTAGCTAGCGAGCACACTAGAGGACTTGCTAACCTGCTCGCTAACTAGTGGAGGGCTCTATTTTTCATGATTTTGGAACCTCATTTTGTCCATTTTTATTCATTCAAATTTGTCAGGCTTGTTAACGCTATTCTTTTTGGTGTGTGAAAAAAAAGACATTTTATTTTCACTTTATAGGGATTGTTAACTCATTCACTCCCAGCCATTTTCACAGTAACAGTCCGCTTCTCCCCCTCACTCCCTTCCCTCACTCTATTTTACTGGATTTTGACTGATTTTGCAAGGTCCACTGAATATTGTGTTCTATTGCTATAAAAACATGGAACCTACCAAAAGAAAGATTCAATTTATTAAAATTAAACATTAAAAGATCTCTTCTTTCATCAGGAAAAAATACATTTAGATTTGTTTCCATTTTGCAGCAATTAGCATTTGAATATAGTTAAGCTTCATCATTATTCATAAAACTATTTAGAGCTAATTGAGCTGGTTTTCATCATGGCCCTGGTTGATCTATTATACTCTGCTACCACCTGCTGGCTGTATAAGTAATAACTACCATTTATTCAACAGTTTAGAGGCTGCATCAAAGCCTTATGTATCCTCTAGCATAAAAACATTTAAAAAATGTAGAACTACGTCTTTGGGATACTCAAAACATTTTAAATAGAATGTATTTATACGTCTTTGGGAGCAAATGAGTTAATAATACCATCCATCCATCCATCCATCCATCCATCCATTTACTACCGCTTATCAAAGTATCAAAAGGAAAAGTAGGTCAAGTCACAGGGGCAGAAGCTTTAGCAGGGAAGCCCAGACTTCCCTCTCCCCAGCCACTTCGACCAGCTCCTCCAGTGGGATCCCAAGACGTTCCGAGGCCAGACAGGAGACAGAGTCTCTCCAGCGTGTCCTGGGTCGTCCCCGAGGCCTCCCACCCGGAGCACCTCTCGAGGGAGGCATCCGGAAGGCATCCGAACCAGATGCCGAGCCACCTCAACTGGTTCCTCTCAATGCAGATGAGTAGCGCCTTGACCCTGAGTCCCTACTGGATGACCGAGCTTTTCACCCTATCTCTAAGAGAGAGCCCGGACACCCTGCGGAGGAAATTCGTTTCGGCCGCTTGTATCCGGGATCTTGTTCTTTTCGGTCACAACCCACAGCTCGTGACCATAGGTGAGGGTGGGGACGTAGATGGACCGGTGAATCGAAAGCTTCGCCTTTTGACTCAGCTCTTTCTTCACCACAACGGACCGATACAGAGTCCGCATCACTGCAGACACTGCACCGATCCGCCTGTCGATCTCCCTCTCCCTCCTGTCTTCAATCGTGAACAATTGAATCATGAACTAAATGGATTTAGTAAAATTTCCATTATTTCCTTTGTGAAAATCCAAAATTCAAACTACTCAGAGGTCAACTAGCATCAGGGAACAGACTGTTTTCCACTATAAGTTCTAATAAAGGCACTCTATTACTTTGGTTAGGGATGGGCGAGTACCGATACCAGGAATCGGTATTGAGCTGATTGTAAGGCCTTATTTGAACATATCGGTACTTGTGATGGTGGCCAAATTAGAAATTAGAAGAATGGAAAATTGCCATTAATTTTATGCAATTTTAAGGAAGAATCTCATATTAGGATATGGTCCATTTATCCACTTTCCCGCTTATCCTCGCACTTTAAAATGATCTGTATTAAAAACAAAAAAATCCAATAGGCAAAGTAGGTATCGGTCGGCTATTTGGTATCGGTGATTACTCAAGAGTAGGGATGTGACGGTATCCAACATCATGATACGATATTATCACGATATGAAGGTCACGATACGATAATTATCATGATATTGTGGGGGTTGGCGTTATTTAAAAAAGATCACAATATTATATATATATATATATATATATATATATATATATATATATATATATATATATATATATATATATATATATATATATATATATATATATATATATAATGAGCTCATACCAAAAAAAGCACAATATTTTGCTTTTGTACATAACAGCAATGCATATCAACCACCTACAATCTCTAATAATATTGAGGCACACATTGATCGCTTCACAAGCAAATTAGGTTCCCCTTCATTTGACAATTAGCATAGATTTTAAACATAGAAGGCCAAAACATCTCTAATGAATATTAAATTGCACTAATAAACTAGCCACTAGAGGGTGCTAGAACTGCACAAATGGAAATTAACCTGACTTTTTTTTTTAACAGATGTGTTCCTTTTAAATATTGTGAACATGACAACGACAATATTGTGGCAGTTTTAATATCACGATATCGCCCTTATCGTTACATCCCTACTCAAGAGTTGAGTAGGCTACTCGTACTGGTAATGGTCTGAAAAAAGTACTATCGAACACCCCTTTCTGTGATATACTATAAATTTGTGATTTGGTTGTTTCAAGAAAAGCGATGAGTTTGTGGACCTTGTGAATACCATGTCAACGGTAAGTGCTTAAGTTGATCTTCCAACCTTGTGCACCTTAATTCCAACCCTTGTAGTAAGTAAACCTCAGCTAATTGAAAAAAACTGCTCCTTGCCCAACTAACAGGGGATAAAGGGGGGGAGGTGCTATTGGTTTAGACCTCCAAGCCCTGCTCCCATGCTCCTTTCACTTCATACCAAATGGGGAGTCCTCAAAGCCTGAGCTGAAAACAGGAAATCTCTGCAGGACCCTTCCCCCCCAGAGAATAAATGAATTAACATGAGAGGACAAAGAGTAGAAATCACCTGGAGCTATGCGTGCAATTAACATGACAACGACACATTCGACCTTTCAGGCCGACACAAGCACCTCTTGAAAAAGAGCTACAAACACGTCCACAATATGCGTTTATTAGTAAAGGAACCCACCCCACCCGGATTGGGATTTCAAACTTTAAATATTCATGTGACGGTCAGAGAAATATTTTTGAATTATTCTTAATCTTTCCCAAGAGGAATAACGTTTAAAAAAACGTTTGGCTATCAAGAAGGATAAACTTAATATTATTCTGTTATGCAAAGAGCATCAGATTTGATTCAGACAACCTGTGAATGGGGAACTTACCGTAGCATCTCAGGTTCGGACCGCAAAAAAACATCCACAGCAAATTCCTCATGAAGTTCGTCATAGCGACAGAAGTTCTTCAGGGAAAAAAAAAAAAAGTATATAGGAGAAAAAAAACGAGTGGACGAGTATCCAGTTATCGAAGCCTTGCGTTTCCCTTGTCCGATTCTCGCTTCTGCCGTTCCGAGTTAGCGACTGGGCCGGGAAAGAGCGCACAATCTCCGGATGTGAAGGTGGTGAGGAGGCATGGAGAGCCACAGGAGATGCGGGTGCATACAAAGCCGCGTTGAGGGGTCTGTGCGGCGATCCCACGGCTGCTGCTTGAAGTGGGCTCCGCGAGCTGAAAGTCTGCAAACTGGGGATGCGCGCGTCCCCTACGCAAACGTGTGCTTGGGTGCGCGCGCGGGTGGAGAAGCCAAGGCGTTGGGTCAGTGAATGTTGCAGCCTCTTCACATCTCAGCAGGGGGACTGCTACAACAGTTGTGCAACGCAAAGTCATTTCTGTGTTTAAAAAAAATATAAAAAATAGCGTCGCGAACTTGTAAGTGATAAAATATCTGAAACACCAAAGGACAGGCAACTGACTTCAAAATGACAAGGGCGTGTGGCCACACAGAAAATGAGCACAATATGCGATTAAAACAACTGTCTTCATAATTACGATTGCGCCATTTCATTTTGTGTGCACTGCTGTTGTATGTGCTACTAAATGACAATAAAGTTTGATTTGAATATTGACTGCTGGCGCTGAATTCTAGAAATGACGTTATTGGTTCTTTGTGTAGCACTTCTTAAATGTTTTTTTGTTTTTAATAGATTACCAAACTCTGCTAATGCACTTTTATACATTTGGTAACTGGTAAGGTAACGCGTCTTTCCTTTTCAAAATCGGTTGAGTTAAATCGACTACTGCCATCTTTTGGTTAAAAATGCTATGACAGCTGGACAAAATTAACAAAAACAAATACTGTACTGGACAATAAAAACAAATTAGGAGACTCCGATAAACGATGCAGTCGCTCTCCAATGTAGAGAACACAAATTTGTGGCATATTCGCAATTATTTTATATTTTAATTTAAGCTTATTCAAAATATTTCCTTCAGCAAAATAATACACATTGAGAACAAATTCTAGTTTTTAATTAGAATTTCTGATAGTAGACAGAACAAAATGTTGCACGGATTAAGCATGAAAAATATAGTAAGAAAACAAACAAGAGCAACATGACTTTTTACTTGTAGATTTTGTTGATGACGTCTCCCTTTGAACACATGTATTAACTGTAAAAGTCTTTATTTTCATCTTTGAACTTGAAAAGTTCTCCCATATTGGCCTTTTGCCTGTTAATCTTTCTGGATCAGTCCTCAAATGAATGTTTTGAGTCTTTAAATGAGAAAATTATTTTTCCATAGTCAGTGATGGAACTGGCACACGGACTGCAAGCTGGAAGGTTTCAACATGAACTTGGGTGCTATCACATTCTCTTTTAGGGTGGCTCCCAAGGTTTGGAGGCACAATCCTGTCTGCCCCACATCGTGCCTCATCTGCGGTTTTATGCAATCAGCAAAACTAAATATGTAACATACAAAAATTAAATACGTTAACCCGACCATGGAAAATCATAACACATATCTGAAACATTATATTGGAGACATGAAGAGAGACAGAATAGGCACAAGATTGCACAATCTGAGGTGAGGGTTGCTGCTTCCTGTCTTGCCCATGCATTTGAACAGGAAATAAGCACATTCTGCGATTTCATCAATGAAATAATGGACATTGGATTAAAAAAAAGAAAATTAAAATAAAAAATATGATAATTGGAAAAAAAATTCCGGAATCATTGTCCTTTTTTTGTTACTCTTCACATGAAAGAGAGGCTCGGCCTCCCCTGCTCACACATCGCTGGATAGTGGGGATTTTAAGGACTCTCATGAGAGGGGTAAATACCTTTAACTCAATGCAAACGTCCTAAAGGCTTTTAAAAAAAAAAAATTTAAATCAATGCAAAAACTAAAAACATAAAAAGTACATTTGGTTGAGAAGCTACAAAAAGTGATGTTCATAAACAGACAATAACTAAACAGTTACAGAAAGTGACATTTGAAAATTTTGGCACCAATAAGGACTATTTTACATATTAAGGTTTACTTATTATTGGCTTAATAGAAAACATTGGTTGAGTTTACAATGTCTAACTCAGGGGTGTAAAACATACAGCCCGCAGGCCGGATTAAACCCATTTGCGGGCCTGATCCGCGAGATGATTTTTGTAAAGTAAAAAAAAAAATAAAAAATTTGTAATGTTGGACTAATTAATCAGACGGCCACAATAAAACATATACATGTGTCCTAGATGTCATTATTTTACACACAACTTAAAACTACGGGTTGTTTAATTATTAGGGCCTGAGCAGCGACTGCTGCGAGGTCCCTATTTTATTTTATTTTTTTTGTAATCATACACCATCATACTGCATTAAAACAGTGGTATCAGTGACTACTCACAAGTAACATGCCGATACCATTAATTCCAACACTAATATAGGATTTTGGATGCAGCATCTTGTGTCTTGCTCGTGCACGACATTCACTGATATGTGACATGTTCACTGCATGCCGATCTAGGATATCCTATTGGCCCTTGAATGCTCTGAACCAATGGCAGGACAGCTTTTTCATGTTGAGGAAAAAAAATTTTTTAGGTATCAGTAGGGTATCAGCCGATACTGCCAAAAAAGGGTATCGGAACAACACTATTAAATACAACACAAATTCAATTACTGATGGTAACACAAATAGACATGAAAAGGATTAGCGTCCTTTTACGTCATTAACTACGCCACACAATGCATTCTGGGAACAATTTATATGCAAAACAGGCCGACTTAACACGTCCGGAACGTATACCGGCAAAGTGTTGCCGCGTTCCATTTGCATTTGTGTTATTTTTCGGGAAACAACATGATTGCAGTTGAGCTCCGTAATTTAGGGCTGGTCCACGAAAATCTGCGTATAAATGACGGTAATTGTTTTTAAGTTATATACGGTTATTTTCCCGCTGCGGCCCACTTGATAATATATTTTCCTCCATGCGGCCCCTGAACTAACATGAGTTTGACACCCCTGGTTTAACTAACGGCAAGATGACTGAATGACAAAAACATGGGAAGATGCAAAAGAGGGTTCGTGAGTGAATTTATGACATAAAAAATAAAACCCACATTTATTTTAGTAGCGTTAAAGCGGCCTCCTGGATACACGACTTGGCCTTCAGTATGTCCTCTTCCGTCTGTTCGATGGTTACCACCACTCGGATGCTGAGGACACAAAGAATAACAGACGTTTGTTGTTGAAACCCCTGCCAGCCTATAGACAGCAATGGTGAAATCAAGACTAATCTTACCTGGGCGGAGGGGGATATCGCTCCTCTTTTTCCAGGTATCGGGCGAGGGTAAGTGCCACTTGCCTCTCCATACACTAACAGCCAAAACATGGAAACATATGGAATATTGTGTCTGTTTCTGCAATAGTGCAGTAATCATACCAAAATGTTACTGTGTTCATTAATAAAATTCCATGTGCAAAATGTTGGGGTATTACTCGGGTGATGCAGGAGTAATGTTTGGGTCTTGTCTCATGTCTGGGGTCACGCCTGGGTTAATTTTGAGTAAAGTTCATGACTGTGCGCCAGAGTTCACGACCAGTTACGTGTCTGTTTTGGGTATTAATGTAACATAGAGGTAAGATGGATCCTAAAAAATCCAGCCCGACCCGACCCGACCCAGCCCGACCAATTAACTTGATTTGCAGGCCCGAGCCCGAAGCAAACCCGAAATTTCAATTTATCCCAGAGTATTTTTGGCAGAAAAAAACTTAAGATTTTTTAAGGTGAAAATAATCTACATATTTTTATGATCATGATAAATACATATGCACAACGAAATAACGCTGGAACACAGAATAAGAGGCCAGACAAAGAGAGTGAGAGAGATCTTGATGCATGTCTTGAATTCACGTATTCATGGAAGTTCAACAATTGGGCTTTATTAACAGAAACGCGAGGCAACAACGGCAGAACTCTCTCAGGCATATCAGACTGTCGTAAAGAAAAACGCTGTCTCCAGGACGGCCATGCCGAAGGCTGGGTGAAGTCAAACGATTCAGGAGCCATCACGTTGCTTCAGTCTTGACTGCAGGGCGAAAGAGCAACTTCTGTGCACGGGAGGCAACAACGGCAGAACTCCCTCAAGGCATATCAGACTGTCGTAAAGTGTGGCTACTGCTGTAAACAAGAGGTGATACTCATTCCAAAGACCGCTAACACCTCCTAGTGGCGATCCGTAGAATAACAGTTTTAAATGACCCCCACAATGCGCACTCGCTTAATTACGCGGAGAAATACTGCAGCCCACTAGGCTTTAAATACCTTAAAATAAATACCTTACAGCGCCGCCTTCTGTTTTATCCAAATTATTTATTTACAAGTATTCCTTAGTTTAGTATCCCACGCATTGTTTTAGTATTCATTTTTATAAACATATTTATATATATATATAAAAAAAAAAAAAGTCAGCGAGAGAGAAGCCCGGGCCCGACCCGACCCAAACGTAATGATTGACATTTTAGGGGTCGGGTCGGGCTCGGGCTAAAGATCTTACCTCTAATGTAACAGCATCCAGTTTCAACTAGTTTAGGCTATATGATGTCAGGACTATGTGATGTCAGGAATCTTTAATCCTACGTGATGTCTAGGACGATCTGTAATATTATGTGATGTATATGATGTCAAGAATTTGTAGTCGCGTTACGGGGTCAACAGCCAATCAGAGAATTCCATGTCAGTACTGGTACTCACATGTCCAGCCACAACCAATGAGATTGATTGACTGTCTATATAAGGGTCTGAGAATTGTGTGTGTTTTTGCCGGATTATTGCAAGCTGTTCCGCTGCGCGTCCCCGCAGCCCAAGGGGGCTTGGCCTTCATGATTCTCGATGCATTCTCGCAAAATTATGCACAGTTCAAACATAACACTGTATTTGAATGTAGGAAAATAAAAGCATACTTGTGTAATGATTACATTCGGATGTAGTGAGAATATTGAATGACTCATACGGCAATAAAAAAAAAAAAAAAAAAAAAAAAAAAAAAAAAAAATCCTAAAACATTAAGTAACCTGTAAAAAAGCATCCGAGTTTTTTTTTTTTTTTTTTTTTGGTAAATACATTTACCAGTAATATTTTGGAAGGAAAAAAACGTGCAAAGACTGAGATCAGTTTTGTGCAGTTTTGTTCTCTCAATTGTCCCAGATTTTTGTAGTCCCACCATAAATGACTAAATACATAGATAAATAAACGACTAAATAAATAAATTACTAAATAAATAAATGACTAAAAGTGAAAATAAAAACGGATGATTTATTTCCATTTATGTTTATTATTTTAGATATAATTTTATAATTATATTTTTTTATATTCATTTTTAGTTTCACTTTTAGTCCTTTATTTATTTATTTAGGCATTTATTTATTTCGAATTTTGGCAGTTTTGGTCCTCCATAGTTATTAGCCAAAGGCTAACGATAGCTGCGGGTAGCTAACATTCCACGCGTTTGTTGATTTACTATTAATGCCAACAAAACATTGAAACTATGAGGTAATATAAATTCATTCTTACCCTGCTTGACAGGAATAATGTCCAAAAACTTCGGTTTTGCCGACAATCGGTCAAAGCGAGTGAGGCGACTCGGTCTTTTTCTGACTTCTACAGCAGCAGACAGCGATGTGTATTTAACCAGTAATTTGTTATTGGGCAAAATTTCTTTGTGAGGGTGTGAAGATACCCTTCACTAAAGAAATAAAACCCCTCTCTGCTTGCTTGGAAGAGAAATATCGACGCCTTGAAAATACCTGACCGAGAAATCACAAGGAAGTGTTGACAACTTTGGCATCACAGCGCATGCTATTTCTCTCATTTTGACCGAACAATGTCGGAGGGAGCTACTCGTCGCACTTTGTGGGCGGGGAGGGGCGTGCCACGGTAAGGTCAAGTATCTGCAGCGCAAAACCACACTGGAAATTTTTTTTAGACCAACTTCACGACCGACCGAAGACCCCTAAAAAAAAAAAAAGGGTCACATATTTGATTCTTAAAACCATGTCAACTTGTATTGGTTTCAAACATGTCGAAGTGCACCAAAAGCATACAACATCCATCCATCCATCCATTTTATTGACCGCTTATTCCTCACAAGGGTCGCGGTGCGTGCTGGCGCCTATCTCAGCTGGCTTTGGGCAGTAGGCGGGGGACACCCTGGACCGGTTGCCAGCCAATCGCAGGGCGCACAGAGACAAACAACCATCCACACTCACAAGCACACCTAAGGACAATTCGGCGCGCCCAATCAACCTGCCATACATGTCTTTGGAATGTGGGTGGAGACCGGAGTACCCAGAGAAGACCCATGCAGGCACGAGGAGAACATGCAAACTCTACCCTGGAAGGCTGGAGCCTGAACTCGAATCCGAGTCCTCAGAACGGGGAGGCGGACGTGCTAACCAGTCAACCACTGTGCCACCAAAGCATACAACATATACAATGCAATAAACAATATTGACAATGACCAACCTGAGATGAACTTCAGTTCTCAAAACAATGTACACAACAATCACATACATACATACAACCTATTTTAAACAGCTTTAATAATTTTTTCATCATTATTATTTTAATTATTTTAAACTTCCTTACGCTAAATGTTTTAAAGTTTGCTGAATAATGTTTTAATATTGTCATTGTATGTTCTTTCTAGTAAATTTTGTACCCTATTTTTATTTACTCTTCTTCCTCTCAATGTTAACTACTGTTTGTTGATGCTTATGTGTTGCCTTTCCTTGGGTAAAGCACATTGAGTTGACTTGTGTATGAAATGTGCTATACAAATAAACTTGCCTTTCCTATACAACCATATTCGCGCCCAAAGTCCCCAACTTTATCTTTTTTGCAAACTTTGCAACGAGCCGCGTGCCTATCGCCGGCTACCTCATCCAACCAGCTGGAAAAGTCGGGAATTTCAAGCCAGTTCTTGTTGAACTGGCATTTACCATTTTTTTTTATTTTTATTTTTATTTTTTTTTACAAGTAACGAGCCACCTAATTAACAATGCTACACTCACACAAATAGCTAAGTGGCTTTGTAAGTCTGTGATCAGATCACTCTTGGATTAGTAATTGTTACTTTCAATGAGTTTCTCGCCTGGTTAAATAAAGGAAATGGAAAAAAAAAAAGAAGTTTTGATTAGCTTTACTTGCTAGCGTTTCATTGCCGGACCTGTACAGTGTTCACATTCACACCCCTGGACGCGGCCGCTTCATTGACATTCGCACACCGGAGATAGGGGCTTTGCTTTGCTTCTACTTACATTATGGCAAAAATCCTCTCGGAAAAAAACGTTTCAGCATCACAATTAACTGGCACCACTGTGCTAATATGCCTTGGCTAATATCAATAGTGATGTCTTTTGTTGTTTTGGTACACAGTTCAACAAATAACAAAAACAAAAACGTGAATACATACCAACCCATGTCTGCCCAGTTCGTCGTTCACCACCTTGCCTGTTTGTTTGTTTGTTTGTTTGTTTGTTTGTTTGTTTTTGTCCCGGTAGTGTTAGCTTAACATGTTGAGCTCGGGATGTCCGCAGACAGCAACAACGATAATTCCTCCCCCTGCTGTTGTCGTATCTCGCGGAAAAACAAGCCGCGGCACGTCACATCTCACCAAACATCTCATTTGCACCGCCCCAGTTACCTTCGCGCCCGCCCGCCTGAACTACATTGAACTACAATGCAAACGCACCCCCTCATATGTCTCCTTCACTTTGAGCACGCAAATAATAGAAACAACGCACATTTTTTGTTCTTTTTCTTTCTTTCTACAGAGCAGACACTTCTCGGAATGTAAGGAGAGGATGTAGGAATTTTAGACTTGGGCAAATTAAATTTTAGACCTAGGATGACAATATGGTTGTTTTTTAAGACATTTTAGGCCTAAAATTCAACTTTCTGAATGTTAGACTTTTTAAGACTTTTTTTTTTTTTTTTTTTAGACCCCGCGGGAACCCTGTCAATTGTTTTCATTTATGTTACGCTACCCGAGGAAGAATAAAATATCTCAAACCCCGAGAACCGTCCAACTCCCCCACTCTCAGCCGAGACTATAAACACATTTGTCTACTGTGTATATAAAATTGTTAATATTATTTGAGAATGAGAAGTACTGTTAGTGTGAAACAAAAGGCAACTCACATAATCTACAATTAAGCGCAGTAACTGCATGTCAGACTCTCGAGTGCCTGAACTTTTCTCCAGCTGCAAGTGAAGAGCGGGAGCAAATTGCATTCCCACCAACTTCAGACCTGGAATTCTGCAATACAAGAATAAACAAATATTAGGATATGTCAGAGATTTTTTTGCCGCTTGTTCTTGTTGTTTCATTCACGGCTGATATGTTAAAAGGTCCAGAGGCTATTTTGTTGTAGATCATATCAAGATAAAGGCTGGACTTCTTTCAAATTTCTGCTATACATGGAAGATCACATGACCAAACCTGGAAACAGGTTAGCGGGCTTCCCGTGTATGCCGCAAGACAGCAGCTTGATTACATAATTGTTAACCCCGAAATTGGGGAAAAAAAATCTTTATGGCTGGTTTCACAGGAACAGCAAGTTGTTGGAGACGGTCTTAGAGCAGTTATTTTTAACTCTTTGACTGCCAAAAAAACAACGGTGCCAGCCGATTTGGAGCATTTTCACTCATCTTTCAAAGCAAACAGAATATTGTGCAGTATGATGACATAAATATGGTGGATACCATATGAAAGATTGGACTCCATTCTTTCATGAGAAAATTTTTTTTCTACCTTATTCCGTTCTTTAGTAATCACTATTTGAAATTTGGTCATTTGAGTGACATAAGCGAAAAAACAAAAATATTAAGAGAAAAACAAACTTTTTGTGAAAAGATACATTTTTGTGACTTTGACACGAATATTTTTTGTTTAGTGACAAGGCAGCGCTGCACAAGACGTTGTGCTGCCCATTGAGAGAAAAAAAAAAAAAAAAAAAAAACAACAAACGTAAATTAACGTTTTTGGCAGCATTCATTAGGATTTTAGAATACATCATTAAACGTTTTTGGCGGTCAAAGAGTTAATGTGCTTGTCTGTACTTTTCTTTCTAATCTGCTAAAACAACTCTCTCCTTCACTTCTGTTCATGTTTAGAGTGTGTACTATTTACACATGAGGTCACCAGACAATACTGTGAATAAGTGTCACCTGTTAAATAGGCCAATTGACTGCTTATAAATGTTAAAACACCTGTGGTTCTAATTAGTGGTCACACATACTGGTAGGTTGATTTTTTATTTTTTTTCCCAGGCCTATTTCGATTTTTTTTTTTTTTTTTTAATAAATACTTATGTTGAAGCAGAAAGCAATGTCTGATTTAAACTGGTAAATTTACATTATATTTTTGTTTATTATCACTATCATTATTTTT
This sequence comes from Festucalex cinctus, assembly GCF_051991245.1. Lineage (NCBI taxonomy): Eukaryota > Metazoa > Chordata > Actinopteri > Syngnathiformes > Syngnathidae > Festucalex > Festucalex cinctus. The sequence goes on along the minus strand of NC_135425.1, from coordinate 7,012,605 downwards.
CTCTTTTATTATGATCAGAAAATGGATGGATGGATGGATGGATGGATGGATGGATGGATGGATGGATGTATGGAGAGTGTTATCAACAATTTTGTGTGTGTATCATGTTTAGCTTGTATGTATAGCTTGTCCCAAGTTTCTCAATTTCAATTTGTTTTGAAAATAGAACATGAAAATGTCACAGCTATATATCTGAGTTTATACAAATTAAAGTCCAGCATGGCATTCATCATGGAAGCCAATGTACACAGTACCTTGAGTTGGGTTATATTTACACTAAGTGTGAATGACATGGCCTTTAAAGGATACTTGACTCATTGAGCCATTTTCAGAAGTATAGGGGCCAGTACTTAATTATTTTTCATATACAATTAATACCTTTATAAATGATTTTTTTCTACTTGCTGTGGCTGATGACATCAACCGTGCTGAGGAAGTAGGTAACGGGGTCGACCAATCATGGCTCACCTGTTTTCTAGGTTTGGTCAGCAAATTGAGCCATGATTGGTGGTTAACTACTTCCTCAACACAGGTGATGTCATCTTCTCACTTCAGTAGACAGCAAGGAGGGAAAAAAATTGTTTTTAAAGGTATTAATTGTACATGAAAAATAATGAAGTTATCAAATAAATTCTGGACAAAATATTAACTTTTACTGCTGAAAATGGCTCAATGCGTCAAGTATCCTCTTACAATACAAGTTTTGGGAATAAATGATTTTGACAATTTATGGATCTCCTGTTTGGTTTCAAATGTTTTGAGAGACATACTACAACATAGATTGTGCAGACATCCTCCAAGTTTTATGATGATAATTGGATAAATGCTTAATTAATTATCGGGCAATTAGCTTTTCTATTAACTAAAATAACCTTGGAGTTGATTGAGGGAGATTGTAATAAGTTGGCAAACAAATGAAGTGTATGGAGTTTTGCAAAAACATCCATCAGGCATACTTCCACTATTTACAGTGTAGTGACATTGATGAAAGTGAACCGAACTTGTATGATGAACTGAAATCGAAAATAAATAAAAATAATAATAATAATGGTAGAAACCTTACCCTTTTAATTCTTTGTAAACATATGAGCATTTTTCCCTCAGAACGGTGAATATGTCTGCAAAAATAGAGTACAACTGTTATGTAGTCAAATATAAAATCGGAGTGAAAAGGGGATTAGAAATGGACATGCATATCTCAAGTAGCAGTCTAATAAACTACTAGATTCTGTTTTTTTGTTTTTGTTTTTTGTTTTTTAAACCTGAGCAACCCGAAACATGTTGGATCAGATGTCATTCGTTTGGCTGTTGTTCTGATGACGTGACTGTTTTACTGTTTTACAGATCTGATCTGATACAGATCTGATCCTTGATCCCCAAACACCTCCAACTACCGAGATATGATTTTATGGAATTGGACAGTCAAAGATACATTAGCATGTTAGCATTAGGGATGTAACGATAACGGTGATATTCAATATTAAAACTGCCACGATATCGTTGTCATCATGTCACGATGTCAAAAGCAGCACATGTTAAAAAAGTTAGGTTGGTTTCCAATTGTGCAGTTCTATTGCCCTCTGGTGGCTAGTTTTGTAGTGCAGTTAAATTTTCACAAGGCATGTTTTGGCCCTTCTATGTCTAAAATCCACGCTAATGGTCAGGTGACGGGGAACGTAATATGCTTGTGAACCGAGTCAATATGTGGAGGAATATTAAGTTATTAGAGATTGTGTTTTATATGCATTGCTGTTGTGTACAAAAGCAAAATATTGGGCTTTTTTTTTATGAGCTTATTTTTTTTGGTTACAATATCGTAACCCTTTTTTTGTATCACCAACCTCCCCACACAAGGGTGATATGCGCACAAGGACGCATCTGTTGAGGAAGGACGCATCTGTTGAGGAAGGACGCATCTGTACTTGCTCCTGCACTCGCTCGTGAATCTAACTACTTGTTGATTTTTGCATTGCGATTTTTAACTACATTGTTGCAGAATGCCTGGCGGAAAAAGAGCTGACGAGATTGAGGAGATAAAATCTTCTCTTAAAAAACTCAGTGGAATGGTTGCCGAATTACTTGAAATGAAGAAGAGCATTGAGCCACTTCTTCAGGAAATACAGCAATTGAAGAAAGAGACACAGGAAAAAGATCGACGCATTGTTGCCTTGGAACAAAAAGTGGATGATTTGGAACAAAATCTTCGTATCAACGATGTGATAGTCACCGGTATCAAGATCAAGCCGCGCCGTGGCCCTTTGAGAGCTGCGGCTAGCACGAGCACGGAAGATTCTGACCAATATTCAGGGAACGAGACTGTGGAACAGCAAGTGACACTTCAACTCAGAGATTTGGGATTAACTGTTGATCCTGCGCACATTCAGATGTGCTTTTCGCTTCCAACTGGAGGGACACGACCACCGGCAGTTCTGATCAGGTTTGTTGACAGAAAGAAAAAGATTGCTCTTCTGAGAGACCGTCACAAGCTTCGTGGGAAACATGTCTACATCAACGAAAACCTCACCAAACGAAATGCTGACATCGCCAAAAAGGCTCGACAAATGAGAAAGAATGGACTTATCGAAAGCACGTGGACAAAAGACTGCCGAATTTTTATTCAAACTAAAGATAACTCTGGTCAACTAAAAACACGAATCGTGAAAGGAGCTGAGGAATTGGCAGCGCTTGAGAGACAACAGTAATTCACAATATCACAACAACAACAACAACAACATCACTAATTACCCAAAGCTGGAGTTGTATATGATTATTTGCTGACTTTGCCAAGGCTAACTCTTGTTTATACACCTGCATTGATAACATGTATTGCTGTTCCCGTTTGAATCTAAATATTGTCTGGCTCGAATTCCGTTTGGACATTTGTTCTAACAGTCAAGGCTACATGATAAGGCTGTATTGTGGCTCCAATGAATCTGCTGTCAATACGCAAAATGGGGGTTGGTGGTCTGGTTCCTGGAATGCAGCTGGCGTGGGCCGCTCTGCTGGGTGAGCTAGGCTGGGCAGCGCACAGGAGTCATCAGATCCACAACATGCTAGCAACCAGTGGTGCTACCTGACCAGAATCGAGTGCTGAAATTGCTTGAAAGCAATGGGCCGAATGCAAGCCGATCTACTCTTCTGGAAAGCACAACATGTGTGAAAGCTGATCCGAGGTCAGCGAAGACCCTACTGGTGAAAGAGAAGAATTGCGCTTGCCTTGGCTGCTCGCCTGGTGGGGTGGGCTTGCTGGTGGCGTCTGGGGACCGACTCACCAGTGCCAAATGACTGGGACTATCCACAATCTACACACGGACATTCAAGATGAACTGAGCGAGCAGTGTCTGGGATAGTATGGGATGGATAACGATAAAAATTAATGACTATTCTAAATAATGTATATGATTGATGCGTTATAGTAATGGGTCGATGGGGACGGGTCTCGAATAAGCTTCGGCTTCTACCCGTCAGCCCTTCTTTCGGATGTCAATGTTGCAAATGATGTGATGTGATTGATGTAAACTGTAATGTGTCCGAAAGGAAAAAAAAAAAAATGAATGAATGAATAATTGTCATATTGTGACCTTCATATTGTACAGAGCCCCTAAGGTGACATGGTAGAAAAAAAATAAAAAATTGCGTTCCCTCGCAAAACATTTTGCGTTCAAACGCAAAGATTACGTTCCCTCGCAAAACAACTTTGCGTTCAAACGCAAAGATTGCGTGCCCTCGCAAAACAACTTTGCGTTCCCTCGCAATCTAACGCAAAGTTGTTTTGCGAGGGAACGCAAAGTTGTTTTTTTCGCCTACCATGTCACCTTCGCTGCGCCGTAAACACTTCCGGGTCATCTTCCATGTGAACAAAAGCGACGTGTAAACAAAACTGTGGAAAAATACATGCTCCATCCTAGTCGCTTTGGGAAAGCTTTCCCACTGTTTTGTTTCATGTTGACAAATGTTCCATCCTCGTCGCTTTTGTTCACATGGAAGTTGACCCGGAAGTGTTTACATCGCAGCTAAGGTCACATAGTGAGCGAAAAAAACAACTTTGCGTTCTCTCGCAAAGATTGCGTTACTTCACAAAGATTGCGAGGGAACGCAAAATGTTTTGCGAGGGAACGCAACCTTTGCGAGGGAACGCAAAGATTGCGTTCCCTCGCAATCTTTGCGAGAGAACGCAAAGTTTTTTTGCGAGGGCACGCAATCTTTGCGTTCCCTCGCAATCTTTGCAAGGGAACGCAAAGATGTTTGCGAGGGAATGCAAAGTTGTTGTTTTTTTTCTACCATGTCACCTTTGGGGCTCCGTAATATCGTATTGGGATGTTTGGATATTATTACATGACCCCTAGCTAGCACATTAGCAGAAGATGAAAATAGTCACAAGTAGTGTGGCGGACCTGAACACAAACTAACGCATGAGTGCAGCTCTTGATGTCACCCAATAGGCCACACAACACATGAACGTACTACAGTGTTCTTGTGTGTTTGTGTGGGCGACTTATTTTTACAAAAGGAAGGTGTAAAGTATTCAACTGACTGGTCATCGTTCATGACCGCACATTTTCCAGTCACTGATTCACTTATCAGCCATTAATTGAATGCCGGGAGAACAGTAAAACCCAATGCCAATGAGCATGGTTACTCAGGAGCTGCTGTTGGTCACAGCTCACGCCCAGATACTCACATGCAAACTCACCATTGTCCTAACAGGGCCTAACAGGTCTCGCCTAACAGACACTTTGACACTTTCAATATTTTCTATACATTTTATGCTTGTAATTTGTTTTATATTCAAGTCTAAGTGTAATTTCATGAATTTAAATGTGTTTTAAACGTGTGGGAGCTGCTCAGTGCTGCAACTTGCAGATTGCCATGTACTGTATTGCAATTGGGTTGGGGGACATCATTTATGCACCAAATTAAATTGGGGTTCACCTTATGTATAATTAAGGATAGGCGATTACCGATACCAAGTAATGATATTGGGTACTGACGACTGTGACCGAAACCAGCCACCAAATTTTTCTCTCCGGAACTGATTGGCGTGCATGTCTGAGAGAATGTTTTTCAAAGCGAACTGTGTCTATGTCATTTCTCTCATACGTGAAGATGCAACTTCCATAAATATATACATGTTTATAAGAGTGCATTATTAGTTTGCTGCTACCAATATTAGAAGTTTATTAGCTCCTTGGGTGGTATGATGACTTTCTCCACGACAGTATTTCATGCATATATTTATTTTACATATTTATCTGCTTTCATCAAATGCTTTTCCTGCTGAATGCAGTGCAGACGACATAGAGCTGTTTGTTGCTCTTGTGTATTATACAGAGTGCTATATTCACCTGTTGCTTACATTTTTGTAGGAACTCAGGAAGCAATGTAATTTTGGGATGAAAGTTTCTGATGTGAAAAGAAAGAAATGAAGACCTTGTACCTGGATTCTCTTGCATGATGCTGAGGGCCTCTATGGCTGCAGCGGCTAGCATGGGAGGCAGGGACGCAGAGAAACAGTAGCCTTGGCCTGACAGGCGCTGAAAAACAATGATACGCACATTCTTCCTGATGAATCACAACATGTCACTACAGGCCTTGAACAACTCCAATGCATTTTAGAGAAGGGAAGTCCCGAAATGAAAATTCTTGGCCGAAACTGAAAACAAAAAAATTGACTTCAGCGGGCAATTTAACAGGCTGTGAGCGCATACAAGGGTGCACCATTGGCAGCCAATGGCAGTGTGACACACTTCTACCTCCGGCCGAAAGTTTTTTTCCCTTTCTTTTTCTTCAAAGTCTAATCTTACCCAAGTTGCCTCTGTTGCAGCAGGTTGACCGGTGTTTGCACCAAGATAGCTTGCTTTAAAGATTTTTGCTTGTGTCATCACAATGTCCCGTTTCAGCCATGTTGTTTCAATGACAGAACATCTTTTAGATGAAAAATAAAAATTGCACCAACAAATATTTTCAGTGACAGAATTTTTGGTCCATCTCTATTTTAGGGGTAAATAATGATAGTGAATAGTGAAATGACATCTGTGGTTGTTCGTCTCTGCGTGCCCTGCGATTGGCTGGCAACCAGTTCAGGGTGTACCCCGCCAACTGCCCGAAGCCAGCTGGGATAGGCTCCAGCACCCCCGCGACCCTTGTGAGTAGTAAGCAGTTAATGGGTGGATGGATGGATGGAATAACATCTGTATTGAACAAAATACCCAGTTAAGAGTAAACAGTTAAGAAAATGGATGGATGCATGGATGGATGGATGGATGGAATGACATCTGTATCGAACAAAATACCCATAAACCAGTTTTGGAGCTGATAACAAAACTGTATTGATGTAAATGGGACAGATACTCATTCAAAACAAAATTTAGACAACTTAGGCCAACTGACGCAACATTTTGCACACGGTCAGAGAGAAAACCGCAAATTTCTCAAATGTTGTGTAATCAAGCACGATGTAATTCAACCCAGCAGAATCCTCACAAAAAAACATCGACTTAAGCACTCTTAAGAGGAAGTCAACCCCCCCTAAATTTATTGACAATATGTTCTATGCAGTCTCATTAGTCTAAATGTGGTATTCTGATTAAAACTGTGTTAATGGAATATGAGTTAAGCAGCAAAATCTAACAGTTTTTATCAATATCAGAAGGCGGCCATTTTGCCATCAGGCAACAACCAATCACAGCTCAACTGTGATGTCATCTTCAGTCAGCAGCAAGTGTCAAAATGGCCGCCCCCTGAGATGGATAAAAGCGGCTGGATTTTGTCTCATAACTCATCTTCCACAAATGTAATATGAATCAGAATGACTAGTGAGGTCACATGTAACATATTATTGTCAAGAAATGTTTGACTTACCCTTTAAGAATGAAAAAACATTACTTTCATGTCAAGAATTAAATTCATTCTTACTTACAATGTCAAGAGAAACAAAAAAATTGAATTGAATTGAACTTTTTAATCAGTTATTAAATAGTAATCCCTGGGGAGGAGGCAACATGTTTCGCAGAAATACCCATTTGTAGGCATTTTGTGCATTTGTCATACACATTATTCAACTTCAGTATTGTTGTGGTTACCTGATGGTCTATAACAAAAGAGCGGCCGCAGCAAAAGCCTCCAATGGAGGCCACGGAATTCTCCATGTTGGCACTGATCAGGTCAATGTCTTCTATCTACACAAACATGAGACACAAGTACGTTATCAGACCGCACAGGAAAAATTAAATACATACAGGCCCAAAATAAAATGGAGCATTTCTTCAGTTCAATCTTGAATGGAGCACAAAACTGGGGCGAAGTAATTGCTCAGACCTATGCTCATTAGTTACATTAATCTTTTATCAAATGAAAAGTACTTACATTGACTCCAAAGTGCTCTGTGACCCCTCGGCCATGCTCTCCCAACACACCGAAAGACATGCTCTCCTCCAGGAAAATGCGCACCTTGTACTTGTATTTTAGTTTCACCTGGATGACAAATAACTGTTTAACAACTTGACAGCAATTGTAATAAATTATAATGAATGAATTAATTCTGTAAAAATGAGAGCTATAAAACGATTCATTTTTTTAAATCAAATCTGACTATCACATCTTAAGAGCTTTGATTAATCATGATTAATCACTATGCTTTATATCAGCATGTTTTTGAAAGTAAATACATTTTGCATCAGTAAATTAATAAGAAGTAGGCGAGTGAATAAATAAATAAATAAATGCATAAATACATAGGCTAAACATCAAACATACACACCACAAAACACAAGGACAAGTCTCATGGAGCGCCAAAAGCCAAAGAATACAGATGTGTTTTAAGATGTGTTTTAAAAGAGGATAAAGAGGGGGATTGCCTAATATTTAGTGGAAGGTCGTTCCACAGGTAGGGACCGGCAACAGCAAAGGCTCAATCTCCTCTAAGCCTCCGCTTAGCCCTCGGTACCTCCAATTGAGTCTGGTCTGCTGACCTGAGGCACCGGGCAGGTGTGTAGGGGTGCAAGAGCTCAGCAAGATAAGGTGGGGCAAGACCATTGAGAGATTTGACAACAAATAGAAGAATCTTAAAGTGAATTCTAAATTTCACGGGCAGCCAGTAAAGAGAGGCCAGGATAGGGCTTATGTGTTCCCTCTTACGGGCACCAGTAAGGACACAGGCAGCAGCATTTTGGACAAGCTGGAGACGCTGGAGGGAGGTCTGGCTGATTCCAAAATAATGCGCATTACAGTAATCCAGCCGAGATGTAACAAAGGCATGGATTACCATTTCTACTTGACTCAAACATTGGCTAGGGAAAACAAATTCTTCTGTTCGCATTTGTACCACAATTGAGTGGGTTTCATTTAAAGGCTTCTTTTCATTAACCAAAACAACAACGACAACCATCCATAGAGAAAAAGAAATACATCTTGCTATTTGTAATGTTGAGCAAGCAGAGGCAACTAAGCAATCAAGAATACAACAAGGCGGACCCGTCGCCATGGGCGGGCCTTGGGGTCCGTGCCCGCCCTGTCAGTCAGCCGTGCCCGCCCTAGCAAGATGACTCACCAACTATTCGTCCTATCAGTCACGTAAACTTGCACCTTCTGTTTTAAGTAAAGCATGGCGTGCCAGCCAACCACATACCTCCTTTCAAGTTTGGCTGTGATTGACAACTAAGCGAGCCAATGACAATCAGGATCAGGAGGGATGGGGTGGGGTGGGGGGAGACGCGCGCTCTGCAGACGTGCCTTAGCCAAATCTACTTCCGGGTAGATAGTGCGCATTTGCCGGCTGGCGCTGGGACAAAGACTGAGCAGTGAGCACGTCGTGCCACTTTAATGGGAGCCACCAAACGCCAAACCTCGATCCAGGATGACACAGTTGACATCAATGGGAATCCTGAGTCCACTGGTTACGTTTACAAGTGAGTGTCAAACTTTTATTTTAATTAGTCAAGCCACACAGCACGGATGAATTGTAGCAATACACAGTATGCGGTTAACAGACCCAAGCAGTCACACATACACAACAACAACTATGGAGCATAAAATTATTTATCACTAAAGCAGTTGCAGTACAATGTGAGTTGAATTCTCTTTTTTTATTGCCAAGTTTGTTCATGTTGATGACTGTCACTAAGTTCTAATTAAAAAAAAGCACTTTACACATCCTTTTAGATTGATATTCTGCTTAGTTTTTCACTGAACCCATATGTTGTTTCTGTATATCATCGACATAACTCAACCTTATTTCTAAATCACTTTAAAACAGCCATTGCTGCATACAAAGTGCTGTGCATGGAATAGAAATTAGTCTTTTAGTAGACACAAGTCAAATAAAATAACACAAAATAAAATTAATTAGAGTAAATATAAGTATATAAGTATACACGCAAATAAAATAAAATAAAAAAATCTGTATAAGTATAGAAATAAAATAACACAAAATACAGAAGGCACCATAAAAAAGTTTGCGATAAAGTTAACTGGTCCTTCCTCTTTGCTGTCTTAAATAAATTCGGCTTCGGGGAGTCATTCATTCAATGGGTCTCAATATTATATGATTCTCCTAAAGCTACAGTTACTACTAATGGGATTACATCACAGTTTTACTCTACAAAGGGGAACAGACAAGGGTGCCCAATGTCTCCTTTATTATTTGCTATATTTATTGAGCCGCTTGCATGAGCTATACGTCAGGATAGACGGATCCAAGGAATCCACTCCGGGACAATAGAACATAAAATTAATCTATATGCCGATGATATACTACTCTATTTAGAAGAACCTGCTATCTCGCTAGGGGAAGCATTTAACTTATTATATAGCTAATCAACTACAATATCTTGTGCTATGGACACAACCCAACAGAGATACTAACTGTTGGTTGGAATTGGAGCAGAAGGATTTTAATAATCTTAGACTGTTAGATTTACTCTTTATTACAAAATCAATAAAACGACATAATTGTTTTAAAAACCCAATGATAGCCGCCACCCTGACTGCCTGGTGGAAGGCATTAGAAATTACAAACTCCCAATTGGCGCCCTGTGGGCTCTCTCCCATTTGGCATAACCCCGACTTTCAACTTAATAATCAGTCGTTCCATTTAAGCTTATGGGAGCAGAAAGGAATTACACACCTTCATCATCTTTTCTCAGATAATAAGTTTATATCGTATACAAACTTGGTCCAGAAATATGAAATAAAAAATGGAAATTTCTTACATTATCTGCAAGTTAAAAATATGGTTAAGAAACAAATCCCAACACTTCAGGATACGCTCCAACTGCCTGTCTTAGCTAAAGATATTATAAAGCTTTCTCCAAAAACAATAAAGAAAATATCAAAAATATATGTTATTTTTTATACACAAATAAAACGTATTTACCGACTTTAAAATGGGGAAAAGACTTGTCTATAGTTCCGGAACCAGACTTTTGGACCCAAATCTGTGAAAATGTATTTAAAATGACCAAACAGACAAATTTGCAACTTATCCAATATAAGATACTTCATAGAATATATATTACACAATATATGATGAAAAAAATGGGACTCTCTGACTCCGACATTTGTCTCCAGTGCTCACAAAACACTGCCGATACTTATCTTCATGCTTTATGGTCATGTACTCCAGTGCTGCATTTCTGGACTAAAATCTTGGAAAAGCTCGCTGATATATTAAACTGTAGGCTTCCTTTATCTCCAAGATTGTGTTTACTAGGTGACTTAACAATAACTGAGCTACCATGTAAACAATCCCAATCTATATTTATAGCCCTTAATATTGCTAAAAAAAATAATCCTTGTCAATTGGAAAAATAAACAATCTCTAAATATCGACCACTGGTTAAATTTACTAATAAATTATATCTCAATGGAAAAATATCTGCCTTAAATAAAAATCAAGTATCAAGATTTAAACAAATATGGTCTATGTACATAGAATATTTTAATCTTAATTTGGCAACTTAATCCTGCCAAGATTCTGCCTGTTAACGAGAGCCACCACATCATCACAACTTCTGTTTTCGCTGCTTCTGTATTTGGTATTTTGTATCTGATTGTTTTTATTTTTATATAGTCAGGAACCTAGTTGCTGCTAGTGGGCTCGAGCATACCACACTATACGACACTATACTCACTAACTCCTTAAGATTTATTTCTAGTGGGCACTACTAAGCATCAACACTTGGTGTTACTGCATGCTAATTAGTCAATTTTCTTGACGGCGTCTCCCGTGGTCGGGCGGGGGTGGTTCTGCCCCCCCCCCCCCGTTGTCTGCTCGGTAGCGGTTGCGTCTTGGCCGCTCCCTGGGCCCCCTGTGGGGTGCGGTGTTGGGGTGCTTTCCCTGGTGCCCGGGGCGGTGCCGTCCCGGCGCGGTCCGCTGCTCCGTGCCCGGCGGCGCGGTTCGGGGCGGGTGGGCCTCTGGTGTGCCCCGTGGCTCCCTCTCCCCTCCCCCTTCCTCCCCCCCGTCGCCTCTCCCTCCTCGCCTCCTCCCGCCCATCCTCCTCTGCCTCCCGGTCCCTTTTCCCTTGTCGCCCTCCCTTCCCCCCCCCCCCCCCCCTCCTGCCCTGCAGCCGCCCTTTCGCCTTCTTGTCGTCTCCCCCCCGCTTCCCCCTCCCCCCTTCCCTGTCTGCCCCCCGCCCCCTCCCCCTCCCCCTCCCTCTCCCTGGGCCTGGGGCTCCCTCCCCGGCCGTAGGGCTCCGGGGGCCGGGCGGGGGTTTGAGGCCTGCCCCACCCCGGTAGAACTCCTGGCGCCCCGGGCGGGCTCCGGTGGCCGGTGGGCTATCCAGTAGCCCTGCTGCGCTGGCGGTCCGCCTATTGTGGTGCCAGATTGGTGGGGTGGGGGCGGGTGGGGGGGCTGCTGGGGGGCGGGCGTGCCACCTACAACCGCCGGGTTGGGTGAGGCCCCGCTGGTCGCTCCTCTTACTCACTTCACTAGTTTTGCACTATACACTTTGTAAATATACACATAGGGCACACAACACATTTCTTGGTGGGGTGGGGAAGGGTGGAAACACCGTCTTCACCCTTCAACTCCCCTCCAATTTTAATGCACTTCATGTCCAAGGGGAGGGGTGAGTTGGGGCGGGGAGCCATCAGAGGGGATGGACTGCAGTGCCTGGCAGCGCTGTGGTCCCCCCCATCTGTGTCCCTGCCCCACCACTTTGTCCCTCCATTTCCTTTTTTAATGCACCACACATATACATATTCATTTTTTTGGGGGGATGCGGGTGTGTCGGAGTAGGGGAAATTTTTTTCCCTCTGCTCCGACTCACCTGCTCCCAATTTTAATGCACCACACGCACACACTTGTATATACACTGGGTGGGGCCACATTCACGGTGGACCGCGGTTGACGGCTTCTTTCTTTGGTGGTGGTCCTTATGCATGCCAGATCCGTCGCACCAGCATCTACTGAAACTCAACAGAAGTAGCCTCTCCCTCCCACAGCCCCTTGAATCAGTGGGTGCTGGTGTCTGTGGATCTCACTTTGCTTTATCTATCCTTCCCTCCTTCCTCTCTTTAGTTTTTCCTCTGGTCACTTGAGATCTCAATTTATTGGAAGTTTGAGGTTTCTGGGGTTGGCATAAGACTCTGGTTTTGTAACCACGCAGGAGGGGTTTTGTTGGTGCTGGATTTCACTTTGATGGATTGGATGTACTGGCTTCTATGGATCTCACTCTGCCTTATCGATCCTTCCCTCCTTCCTCTCTTTAGTTTTTCCTCTGGTCTCTTGAGATCTCGCTAAATTTGCTGGAATTTAGAGGCTTCCGGGGTTGGCGTAAGACTTTGATTTTGTAATCATGGGGAAGGCAGGAAGTGTTTGGTCTGTGCTGGATTTCACTTTGATTTATCTTTCTTTTCTCTTTATTTTTTTCTGACCTTTTCTCTGGTCTCCTGACCATTTAAACCTCACGACTCTGGCAAGATTCTGAAGTACCTGGTTAAGGCGAAGGGTAATGGGATATTTATAAGGCTTTAGGTGAATTAATGAGTATAAATTTATACGTATTTGCACGCACACGCACGCACGTGCACGCACGCACGCACACACACACACACACACACACACAAAAAAAAATAAAATTAAAAATTAAAACTCATTCACTGCCAGTCATTATAGAAAATTTTTACATTTCCAATACTCACGTGATATTACATTCAATAATTATATATAAACCGAATCTACCAAATAACAGAACAGACTCCCTACTTTTTGTCCCGTCCCGTTCTTTTATAATTGACAGCAGAAAAATGTAGGTTTGCCAAAATACAGCCATTTCTCCCATGGACTCTGAAACTGTGTTTATTTCCTATAAAATGGGGCAATGATGTCATCTACCGGTGGTTGGGCATCAGTAAAGTTGTTTCCAAGTTTGATATTTACAGTGGAGCATGCTCAGATTCGCCCCCATTTAGCACCGCTCTAAAAAATACAATTGACAAGTATACTTGTCAAAGGCAGTGAATGAGTTAAAAAAAAGAGCAATGATGATAAGACGTTGAATCGGTAAGACTACCGAATGAACAATTCTTAAAAAAAAACAAAAAAACAAAAAAAAAAACAAAAAAAAAACAAAAAAAAACAAAAACAAGAAGGCACCATAAAAAAAAGTAAAATGATGTGAAGTCTCATGCTGAGTCAAAGATCAAAGAATAGTGATGTCTGGCAAAAATGAAAGGAAATTTTGTCCATATCGTACAGCCCTATTCCAACGCGCAAATGAAGGCAACTGCTAGCCAATTCCAGATAGAAGGGGCTGGGTCACAGTGTCATTCATTCGGACATAGTTGTTTACAGAAGTGAAGAGTGGATGTGTTTCAAATGAACTTTTGAGTTGAATAAATGCAAAATGAACTACACATTTTTTTTTCAGTTTGTCTTTTAGATTTCAGAACGAACTGCCGCTTTTAAGTGACAGAAAATATTTCTGAACACTTTTGCAGTTGTCACAATGCCGCTGTTCAACCTGATGAACATTAGATTTAAGTTGATGAAGTGTGCCCCCCCCCCAAAAAACGTAACAATTTCTTTCTGGTGACGGGTCTGCAACAAGGTATAATCATTCTTTCTCATTATCACAGGGCCAATTGTCATACGGGGCAGCTAAAAGGAATAAAGCAATCTACACCATCATTTTAACGGCAATAACCCTCTATTTGCCTCAAGAATATGATTGAACTTGTGTATCTCCTTGAGAATACAACATGGACGGACACTGGCTCTGACTCTGCAGTGATGCGGACTCTGTATCGTTCCGTTGTGGTGAAGAAAGAGCTGAGCCAAAAGGCGGAGCTCTCGATTTACCAGTTTCTCTACATTCCAACCCTCACCTATGGTCATGAGCTGTGGGTCGTGACTGAAAGAACAAGATCCCGGATACAAGCGGCCGAAATGAGTTTTCTCCGCAGGGTGTCCGGTAGGGCTGCACAATATATCGAAAAAATATTGATATCGCGATATTGGCCCTTGCAATATGCATATTGCAAATGTGCATCGCCATTCAATAGTTGAAAATTATCAAGACATAATTACAATGAATTAACTAAGATTACACTAAGGTTGCTTATTTGCCACATGAAAAATGTTTTTCTTTCATTAGGTAATAAAAATTTCTTTCTTTAGGTACATGTTAAATATCGCAATAATATCGATATCGCTATGTTCAGCAAGTATATCGCATATCGCATGTTTTTCCAATATCGTGCAGCCCTAACTCTCCCTTAGAGATAGGGTGAGAAGCTCGGTCATCCGGGAGGGACTCAGTCGAGCCGCTGCTCCTCCGCGTCAAGAGGAACCACTTGAGGTGGCACGGGCATCTGGTCCCGATGCCTGTGGGACGCCTTCCTGTGGAGGTGTTCTGGGCATATCCCACCAGCAGGAGGCCCCGGGGACGACCCAGGACACGCTGTAGAGACTATGTCTCTTGGCTGGCCTGGGAACGCTTTGGGATCCCGCCAGAGGAGTTGGTTGAAGTGGCTGGGGAAAGGGAAGTCTGGGTTTCCCTGCTAAAGCTGCTGCCCCCGCGACCCGACCCCGGATAAGCGGTAGCGGATGGATGGATGGATGGATGGATGGATGGATGGACGGACGGACGGACGGACGGACGGACACTGGAATTCTCCACTAGATAATATATTACATATAATATGCACATATTTGTTCCTCCGTTCACTTTACATTGTTTGCCGACAAGCGCAGCATTATCTTGTTGCTGCCAAGGACAACAACAATTCCTTGTCTAAGAGAGGTTGGGCACTGCAACCGAGCAGTTTCTAAGACAATCCAGATTCAACTGCAACACAGTGGACACTGATTTGTAAACTACAACTATACAGTAGGCACATGCCTTAACCCCGGGTTTTCACTGGATGCGGTTGCGGTGCGGTTGCGGTGCGTCTTGACTGCGTGCTCCGGACGGGTCAATTTTTTTGTCAATCCACACCGGCTCCGCACAGCTGCGGTCCGGCAGCTCCGTCGCCGCCCACTTCCCAACGTGTCTCGCGGGACCGCGCGCGCGCGATCATGTGGCATTTCACAACGACAAACATACAGAAAGTCTGTGCTCAACAGAGAAGCAGAAAGAGAGGCGGACTTCTTTTGATTTAACCTTTTCTTCTTCTTCTGCTATGAGATTCCATGCAGCATCCTTTTTTTGGTTGTCCTTATAAAAAGGATGTGCCGTGTCATATATTATTTTGTGGTTTTCCACCTCCAATATAAACCTCTCCTCGTCCATGTTCCCTGGCGTCTAAACCGTGAATGAGCACATGGCCCGGCGACGCCCACGTCACGTTTTGCTGAAAAGCTTGCGAAATAGGAGCTGGCGAGTGTTTTATTCTGAAAGGTAAGCGGAAATTTATTTTGAAACTGCGTCGGTCTTCCTGTCCCGCTCGATGTGTTTTGTACTAGCTTGCCATTTGCCGGAGGCCTACCGCTGCGGCGTCCGGCAAAAATAGAAAATAGGTCTATCCTTGCGGAAGGCCTGCGGCACGCCGCAGCTGAGACGCAGTCGACACGCAACGCACCCGCAAGCGGTGTAAACTGCACCATTCGAATGAATGGAATCTAATTGCTTGCGTCGCCGGACCGCACCGCAACCGCACCGCAACCGCATCCGGTGAAAACCCAGGGTAAGGGAGCACAGCTCAGTGGTGGGCGTTCTACTTACAAAGAAATGTGATAAAACAGTACTCATATTCACTGTTCACAATCATGTTTGTCTACTTTAAAATAGCATACCCATAAGTTTAAATGAATTTATAATTTGTTTTGGGGAAAAAAGAAAAATAGACATATTGTGCAGTGAGCTTTGCTATAACTTGTAGCACACAGTTTTGTTTGCAGTTAAGCGACACCACTGAGTTAATTGTGGGGTTTTGTCTGGAAATAGAATGTGAGGAATTGTGTTTTTAGGGCAGAGTGAAACGGCTTTGGACAAGTCTTGTGACATGCAAGAGCCACAGTCAACAGTGTTGAAGACTGTACAATTAAATACAAATTTTAATGTCAAAATGTGACAATTGGTATTGACAACTATCAAAACTAACTGAAAAAAAAAAACGGTGACTGGTGGACAGAGATGTTGCAATAAGAATACTTGTTAGTTGTGGTTCTTAAAGGCCTACACGTTTCGAACTTGGTACAAGCCAGGCCTGTCATTTAGTAAAAGGGAGCAGAATAGCTTAGGTGCTAGAGTGGCTATCTGCCAATACAAAGTCTGAGTGCCCCCAGTTGCGTCTGAAGCGGTGTCATTAGTTGGTAACCTAGAAGGTAGAAAATTGGGATGCCTGAAAGCACATTCAGAATCGCCAGGTTTCCATTTGTGGTGTGGTTCTTTGCAAAGTTACGCGTTTTACTGGTGACTTTCAGTGTAAAAGGTCTGCCAGCCCCTACACATATTATGAGTTTGGGCTGTTTAATGATTCATTGATAAGAAATTTGAATGTTCTGATTACCAACTCAGGAAGAGGACAAATGTCAGCAGTGTTGATGTACAGTCCCTCCACTACAATGAACTTGCGAGTCACCCGAGCCTTACGAGGGTTCTGAAACAGAAACAGGCAGTAATGTTGATCAGAATTCAATGATGACAAATGATAGATATTCTGTTCAACAGAAATTACAGTTTCTGCAACTCTTCCAAGCTCAATTATCTTCTGCCTGCATAACCTGTAGCATCTATTACAGTAGCAACTTAGTGTAGATAGAAAGAAAACTAAAGTCAACATTTTCCTTCAAAGGCGTTGACATAAGGCAGGGATGGGCAAACCCGTCCTCGAGGGCCAGAGTCCTGCCGGTTTTGGAGGTTTCTCTCTTCCAATGCAAGCTGATTCCAATCAACAGGATCAATATCAGGTTTATGCAGAGCTTGCTGATGAGCTGATCATATAAAAGCTGTGTTGGAGAAGAGAAACATCCACCAAAATGTCCCCACAAGGACAACACAGTCCCCACAAATGACTTTTAAACTGTGAATATATTGCGTCCCATAAATGTAGCAAAAAACAAAACAAAACAACCCCCCCCCCCCCCCCCCCCCCCCCACACACACACCTATAGCACCTGTTTCTGTCACTAACCAAGAACAATCTATAAACACTGTACCCTGTATTAAATAGTTATTTAAATATTACTGTACCCTTGTATTTACCAACCTGCTGGTCCTCCAACTCTTGCTCCTGTAGAAGCCTCTCCAAGTCGTCCATGTCATTGTGCTTGAAGTATTTAATAAAGCTGCGGGAAGCTTGTAGGCCTTTTTGGATGGAAAAGCATGCTGCCTCATCCCTGACAAGACAAAATGCCACAATGACATTAAAGCAACTAGACCATATGCATCATTTATAAGGATTTGTGTCTCTGTGAACAAATTCAACTAATGCAAAAGTGGAAACGGGAGTTAAAACGTAAACAGTGTTTCATTGTACTGACAGTATTGCCAAAGATACTATATAATATTCTTTGCACAAAAACAATAGAACAAATCATGCTGCATCATTTACAGTCAGTATTTGAATACACTTTCAGGTATAGTGTGTAGAGATGGTGCTTACACAAAGATGATGTCTCCCCTCTTAGCGTAAGCAGGAATTGCACTAGCAATAGTGGCAAAGCCATATGAGTAGATGATAGCTTCTTCTGTTTTCATAAATTTGGCGAGCCGACTCTCCAGCTCAAGGTGAACATCTGGGGGTGAAAAAAAAAGTTATTTACACCGTGTTCTGCAATTATGCACGGAGAATTTAAGTTAAATAAACATTTGAGTTTTAGTGAACTGGATCAATGGCGGTGGTGGTGAGGACGAGAATGTTGAAACGAAGCGCGGGATGTGAAGATGGAGGTTTGGTGCTTAGAAGAGAATCAGTTTAGATGGGACTGGAAAATTGGAGCATTTTTTGTGTGTATGATGCTCATCAGCAAACTTAGCTTGTAGCAAACATGTGTGACATCATGCATGTTGTGATCACGTGTCTGATCAACTTATGAAAGGAGACTGATTCTCTCCTCTTTTCATCCATAACCGCTTCAAATATCAAAGCGTATGTAGAGGGTCAGGCAAAATGATCTGACACATTTGTAGGTTTAAAGACAAAGTAAAGAAACACAAAAGTGTTTTTATTTTCGAAAAATACATATAACTCCAATTTTTTTTTTCATATAATGCCTTTTTGTTTTGTTCCTGTATAGTGCCATTATTTTTTGTTTCTTTTTCAGTTGATGCCATGAATTGGACTGGTGAACATCGCGCTTTCATTGTGGAAACGTTTATCAAAACAAACGAAGCTGTAACTGCAACACGACGAGTGTTCCGTTTGCACTTCAAACTTGGTAGACACTAGACACGATCCCGTACCAGCTCGTAACACGATCTTGTTATGGGTTACCAACTTCAGAGCTATTGGACTTGCATTGAAACAAAAACGACAGTGTGTAGACAATAACGGATCCCATTTGACTGATTCAATTTTAAAAACCTAACAAAACAGAATGGCATTATATGTACTTTTTGAAAATAAAAACACTTTTTTGTTTCTTTACTTTATTTGTCTTTTATTAAACCTACAAATGTGTCAGATCATTTTGCCTGACTCTGTAGTAGGAAGAAAAAAATGTTTGGGTGTTTGAAAGCGGCATATTAATAAAGATGACTTGAATAGTTTTCCTGTTGAATCTTTTGCATGTTTCTCCCATTTATTAAAAAAACCAAACTGATACCAATCAATAGGTTTAATAATTAGCTCCCGAGGTAAGCCAAAGTGAATGAAAATTACTTAAGCAGGTTGTTCCACATTATCATGAGTCACATTTTTCATGCATAATAAGACAAAAAGAGGAAATTGAGGCTCTTTCTGTTGATGAAAAGCATTAAATAGGCCGATGCCTTGCAAAAGGAAGGAGAGCTTGAGACTGGTGCCTTACAGACAGCACTTATCTACACAGCATCCGCCTAACATACATCAACACCGTACTGAACGTGGGAAGTGTAGAGATCTGTTAAGATGCTGCGTTCCTTTGCTGCTTAGAGATGTATCAACCATTTACATTCCAAATCATAACTCATTGAATTAAGACAGAACCATTTGTTGTATTAGGATCTACCACCACTTTATTTGCAGATTTTATGGCTAATATGAAAGCAGATTCCAATAAGACAGATGCGCACACGGAAGGGGCCTAAGGAGCACAAAACTACCAAAATAAAGAAATAATTAAATAAATAAAAGTGAAAACTAATATTAAAAAATATAAAAAATATAATAATGAAAATAAAAACGACAAGAAACTTTATATACATAAATAAAAGTAAAAAAAAAATAAAAAAATAAAAAAATTAGATTCAAAAAAAATAAATAAATGTGGAAATTTGTAAATACAAAAATAAATATATAAATAAAATTAACTGTCAATCAATATAAATTAAAAAGCTCTGCTCTCATATTTATTTATTTCATGCTGCAGACACTGTCAGCATGAAATCCGTCATGAAATGTTATTCAAATGAGGGGGCGGTCCTAAGCGTGTCTTGGGTTGGATGTTGTAAATTGCCTTTCAATGGTCGAGTGAGCATGTCGACGAATAAGGAAGTCTGAGAAGTAAATGCGGAAATGTAGCTATTTTTATTAAAGGGACAGCAACATGAAAAATCAACTTTTTGGAGCTAAAATGATAATTCCTCACTAAAAAAAACATGATGGAAGAGGTGTTTTCCTCTAGTCGCCCCTCTCTGAAAATTCTAGGTTAGCTAGGCGTCAATCACACAAATCTAACCAGCAAAACACCTAAAATGTCATTAAAAAATTGCATCGCTATGGTCTCAAAGGTCAGATTTAATCATTATATGCCTCTAGTTAACTTTTGGAAGGGCTTAAAATACAGTGGTGTAATCCCTTTAATCTTAATGATGAAATCATTGACATTATTGGATTGAAAAAGTAAATCAATGTAAAGTACAGAACAGACAACTAAAAGGAAAATAATTTAATATAATCATTATTAGTCTTTTTTTTTCTTTTTTTTTTCCAACTCTTCACATGCAGCGTGTGGGACAGGGAGGGGGCACTGCCTCCCCTGCGTGCACATCCCTGTTTCACAATTATTGCTACTTTGTGTTGGTCTGTCATATACAATCTAAACAAAATACTATACGTTCTAGTTTGTAACTGCAATGTCACAAGATGGGAAAATGTTCAAGGAGTATGAATACTTTTTCCAAAGCATTGGAGATTACTTTGTCTTTTTTCCAATATACAACATATATGTGCATTTCAATAACTGGACTCAAAGAATACAAAATTAAAAATAAAACTTAAGCAGATTATTGCACGTAGTCTATGTGAGTGGTGTAAAGATGCTTGAAACAAAGCGAATTGAGAACATCTATGCACAGAAAACGACAACTAGTGACCAACTACCAAAAACATCTTCAGAAGGAAGTTTGCATCGGGATAGGGATGCTGCAAGTTAAAATTTTGCGATTTCAGTCCTCTTGATTCAGGGTTACTGTTATTGTTTAAAATACAACAAAACCCTGGAAGTTTAATAATTTGAGCTTCACAAGGACATCAATGCCACGTGAATGAGGATCTTACATTTTTCTGGACTTTATAAAATATATCACAATAAAAGATTAGAGAGCAGCTTAAAGAAATGAATGACATACCAAACGTTCCATAGAAGCCCCTTGGCCCACATGTGCCGACTCCATATTTCTTGAGAGATGACAGTGCCTTTTGCTGCAATAATAAATTGTAATGTAATTAGACATGATCAACATGATCAACTTTTACTCAACAGAAAAATGTGATCAAATCTAGAGTAACAGAAGTGTAAATAATTTCACAAAGATGAAACACTGACCTTGACTCGTTCATTGTCAAGGAGACCCAGGAAGTTAAATGATGCAAAGTTAATGCACTCTTTTCCATTGATTATTATTTTGTGGCTGGGAGGTCTGTCATTCAAGATGTGAAATAAAATATGACTTGCACACTTCAAGACAGTATAAAAAGAGAGATAATACTATGTGTTTAAAAAAAAAAAGATTAGACGAGACAAAAACAGATTGCAATTACTGTATGTTATCACAGCATACTAAACGATCTGAATAAATCAACCACTATATATTATTATTATTAAAAGTGGTTTATGTGGGGAAATGAACACGCAATTGTCATATATTCCGACCAACCGGAAAAGGGAAAACTTTTATCTGCAACTGATATGACGTCACAGCGTTGTGCGCAAAGAGCGCACTTCTGAAGTCTGATCTTGCAAAATATTTACCCAGTGACAACATCGTAGGTAATGTATGGTGAATCTCTGGACATAGTGGGAGCAAGAGGTTCAGGCTGCCACTCCTCAATAAGATCTTCCTTTTCCTGGAAGGGAAACAAAGAAGGAAGAACCCCATTGTTCAAAGGAGAGTAGTGTTGTTGCACAAACATGTATATGCACTTGTTACCTTTTCAGTCAGTTTATTCGTCTCGTGGAGCCTGTATGTTTTAGAGAAGAGAAGCCTGATTATCCATAAAATGAGGATGCCCTCCAAGATGAGATGATAAGATGGGGCCTGAGGAAGACATAGTTCAAGATTATTTTGCAGAAGATGTGACATCTCCACGTTTTAGAGTGGATATTCAATACAAAAGCTACTTAATTTATTTTTATATAATGTTATTTATATATTATTTATTATATTATTTATATATTTTCTTTTTTATATATATATTACAAATTAGGATCGAAGTAACGCACTTTTCTGTTTCAAAGTATTTTCCAATTTAGTTCCCTCTTTCATGGTCTGGGGGACATCTGCCCTCTGGTGGAAAAGTGATGCAGTCTTCTACGATACTGAATACCTCAAAGTACTCGAATGATTTAACATTTCAAAGCAAAACTGTGTCCAAATGTTTTTGTTTCCTAAGTCTGTACAAATATTGCAACCACATTCAATTCAGCAATATGTGTCTGGATAGTGTTATACATGTACGTATGCACCATAGGTTAACAATTCAAGCAGCAATGATAGGACATACAGGAATGACTGTGTATCCTCAGTTTCTCCATATTATACTATTACAACAAATGGCTTTTATACACAATTATTGTACAACGGAAACGACAACTTCCGCATGGTGCTACATTACGGCTTGACCTACACGTAATATCACACACTTGATTAAGTACATTTATGCATTTTCCAGCCACATCGTTGAAAAAGTTATACTTATACGTATTCAGCAACTAACTTCCTTGTTAGACTTGCTGTCGGAGTTGACATATATGACAAAAAAGAGACGCCAAGCACAACACGCGATTGGTTGAGAGTACGTCATTACACCAGGTACTTCTTGACTCCGGAAGTTAATAACGCTATCATACGGCGCACGGTTTTCAGTTCATATCAGTATGTTGGAAAACACACGAATTATATAGACTCCGTAAAACAAAATGTATTTCGGGAAAAGAAAATACCTCGTACAACGCTTGCACCATTTCCACCAACACCCACTGCTGTCCAGACGCCATGTTGTTTACCTCCCTCCCCTCTTGCAACGTCATCTGTGTGCGCGTGCGTGTGAACTATTGAAATATGAATTAAATATCGAACTAATGTAATTGACATTTTTAATTCATTCAATTATATATAATTATATATTCATTTACTACTTTCATTAACTATTTTTTAACAAGTGGATGGTATGTGCTGCTTTGAACACCCCCCAATTTCTTTTATCGCTCGGTTCCTTAGACCCCAATGCTGTATTAGATTTGGCAGAGGCATCTTTTGTTGATTTACAGGTATAATTATTATTATTTTTAAATATATATACACATTTCCTCCAGTAAACATGAAGCATATAACTTAGACATGTATTTAAGGTAATTTGTAAAATGTCTGAAGTCCACCTGTTTCTATTTAACAAATTTAAAACATAATAAATTATGCTGTTTCTACTAAGTACTGTCTCAAATGTTCTCCAATTTCGATACTGTAAATGATCGTACGCCGACAAACGTCTCCTGGGAGTAGTAAAATGGCGGCCTCGTGGCTTCAAAAGTCGGTGGACTCGGCTAGTAGTATTAGCCAAATCTGGGGTAACCATCAGGAAAGGAATAGATTTGCTCTGTTCCGTTCAAAGTTTTGGGTAGTACGACATAAAC
The DNA here is from genome assembly GCF_051991245.1 of Festucalex cinctus. NCBI lineage: Eukaryota > Metazoa > Chordata > Actinopteri > Syngnathiformes > Syngnathidae > Festucalex > Festucalex cinctus. The sequence continues at coordinate 6,988,949 of NC_135425.1, read as the reverse complement.
TAGTGATGGCCAAAGCTTTTGTGAAACACCGAATTGATTCGAAAATGGGCTTAATTCTTGAAGCTTCAGTGATAGTGCCCTCTCCTGGCGAAAAACAAGACTGTACTGGATTTTAAACGTTTTTGCTTTGACATTTTCGATGCACACAGCCGCACACTCAACACACATCCACTAAAACCCTTGACACTTTCTGAATTGAGACGGTTTCTTTTTCTTTTCTTTCTTTTTTTTTCCCATCTCACAAGGAACATTACTGAGGACCAAAACTACCAAAATTAAAGATAGATAGATAGATAGATAGATAGATAGATAGATAGATAGATAGATAGATAGATAGATAGATAGATAGATAGATAGTTGGTGATGTGATTAGCTTTAGGGCTTTGTTAGTTGCTATAATTTTTGTGGGTTTTGATATGCTGTTATGACTGTTAGCTTTTTAATTTCAATTTGCAATTTCTTATTTTATTTTTTGATTTTTTAAGTTGTACTTGGTACTTTATTTTGTGTGTGTGTGTGGGGGGGTTTTTGCACCTAAGGGCCACTTTAGTTTGACTGCACATATATGTTTATGGTCATAGCCAAACTGTCAAATGTGCATCTTTTGGTTTTGAATATAAGCGCTTTCCCACACAGACACATATGGTTGCAGTGCAATTTACTGTAGGTTTAGTTTTGTTTTTCTCCTGTCAATAGAGATCCACCCAAACAAGCTGGAGTATACTGACTTCATAGCAGCCCACATAAAGCAAAAGTTCTCCTGAATTTCCTATGAAGAACGCAAACATGTAAAATTCCATTTTTTTTTCATCCATCCATCCATTTTCTTGACCGCTTATTCCTCACAAGGGTCGCGGGGGGTGCTGGCGCCTATCTCAGCTGGCTCTGGGCAGTAGACGGGGACACCCTGGACTGGTTGCCAGCCAATCGCAGGGCACACAGAGACGAACAACCATCCACACTCACAAGCACACCTAGGGACAATTTGGAACACCCAATTAACCTGTCATGCATGTCTTTGGAATGTGGGAGGAGACCGGAGTACCCGGAGAAGACCCACGCTAGCACGGGGAGAACATGCAAATTCCACCCAGGAAGGCCGGAGCCTGGACTCGAACCCGAGTCCTCAGAACTGGGAGGCGGACCCATTGCTTTTCATATTTTTTTTAATATATTGTAAAGATCATGTTTTTGTTACATTATACTATTTTTATTTTTTCTATGATAAAAATAAATAAACATAAACTCCAAAGTTACTCAGTACTTGAGTTGTTCTTTAACTGAATATTTATCTGCTCAAGTAATGGGCTCTTTGCACAGCTCGACTACTTCCTGAACTGAACGCCACTCCTTTGTTTCCTGTCTTTCATGAGTAGACAAACTGATTAATCCAGGTGTGTCTGACTAATGTCGTCCTGATTACTTAGGTCCGGCACACCTGTATTAATGAGCTTGTCCACTCATGAAAGACAGGAAATGAAGGCGTGGTATTGAGTTCAGGAAGTGCTGGATTTGTGCAAAGAGCCCATTATTGACTATGTTTTGCTTTTACTTAAGAGTAGCCTGCTTGAGGACAATTTTGGGTACTCTACCCACATCTGCTGTTACTATTACTGCAAGTCCTGTAAACATGGTGTGTTGCAGAGTTGTATTTCAGCAACGCAGGAGATTACAGTATAAGTAGTCACCAATTCCTTTGTAAAGGCATGAGACTCGATTACAATAATTTTTGATATATTGGATTAAAAAAAAAAATCAATTTGGTTGACAATGAGCAGTGGGTTGAAGTGGGCTGTTTAAGAGATTCAGTTCCTCTTTGCATGCATTCAAACTCATAGTGAACATAGTCCCGTAAATAGTTTACGTAAAGCATCATACAAATCCAATTAAAATATATACATGTGACCTTTGTTCAAATCACTTTTATTTTTTAATGTAAGCTATAAATGATATGACGTCACACTCAAAAATAATAATAATAATAATAATAACTTGTACATTTCATTTTCAAGAGAAATAAATGGCTGCTGGCGGTCCCTATTTAAACATTCCATTCCTCTGATATGGAATATGTGGCAAATCCTAAATAGATATAGTGTAGTTTCTGCGCACGGGCAAATGCAAAGATTTGTAACTGTACTGTATACAGTATAAGTATCTATTGGAAGCATTCTGGATGTATTAACCAGAAATCTCTAACGCCTGTGGTGAACGTATGAAAGCCAATAAAAGCCAATAAAAGCCAATACCTATAGCATGCAATTGATATAAACAATGCCTCAACAGCTAGAAAAGTCATTTTCTGTCTTGAATGAGTTCCACTTGATTACAAAACCCAGCTTAGCCATGCGTACCAGCACTACGGGCTTGGGCATGTCTCTTGACCTGAGCACGGCAGCAAAAACCAGTCATCCACCTACACAGCCAGGCAGAAACTAGTACTAGTATGTTCCCTGAGCTGCTCTATGAAATGTACTGCATATATATTGCATTATATACATACAGGTACATATACAATATACACATATATATACTGTATATGTGCATGTATACTGCACATGAATATACTGTACATACTGTATATAGACATATACATATATAGAGTACATACATGCATTGTATATACTATGAACGGAAAAGGGATTTGAAACCCAAACTACTATTAGTAATACTTGTACTACTACAATCTGGAAAATCAATTGGAGTCACAATAAATCTAGGTGGATCATTGCTAATTATATAATTGACTCACTAACACAATACCACTTTCATATCACTCATATCATATAAAAAAAATCTATATTGACACACTTTTTGAAATTGTTTTTAAATAGGTGCTTTTAAAGAAGCTAAAATAACCCTGGTATAGAGGTAGACCCACAAAAGTATGAATTATTGAAACAGATTTCGAACAGCAGGCCATCAACATTGTCTGTTCACAATAAATCCCAACTGCACAAAGTTAATGCACAAAATAATATTCATTTCGAATGGATTTGAAATTAAATTGGATTTAGCCATATGCTGAGGTCTCACTTCCTTTTTACATATTGCATTCATTCATTGCTGCTCGTGACTGCAACTGGTCTGCTTCTTTTAAAGGGTTATTTCAGATTTTTTTTTACCTGAATCTCTATTTCATTCTCACCTCGTGTGTGCGATCAGCACTGACTTACCCCTGACAGCGTTCTGTGACACGAGTTCTGGTCCGGTGTTGGACGAGAGGAAAATAGTCCAGCAAGCTGGCTGGGGTCACGGAAATAAAGCGTTTTTCTTCTAAAAACAATTTGTGTTCAAAAGAGTGATACATTTGCATCACAATACTCCTTTCTGAAAAAAAAAGTCAGACGCCATTACCGCCAGGCACTACTTTTCGGTTCGTTCGTATCACTGCGCGACGCGCTACAGACAGCTGAACCGCGCGCCTTTCGCCTTCGAAAAGACAACTTGTAGATTAGTGCGCGTCAATCAGCGAGGTGATACGAACGAACAGAAAAGTAGTGCCTGGCGGTAAAGGTGTCTGATATTTTTCAGAAAGGAGTATTGTGATGCAAATGTATCACTCTTTTGAACACAAATTGTTTTTAGAAGAAAAACACTTTATTTCCGTGACCTCAGCCAGCTTGCTGGACTATTTTCCTCTCGTCCAACACCGGACCAGAACTCATGTCACAGAACACTGTCTGGGGTAAGTCAGTGATGATCGCACACACTGGAGGTGAGGATGAAATAGAGATTAATGTAAAAAAATCCGAACTATCCCTTTTAGTTTGCTTTGAAGAAAATACTGACCAGGTTCTTTGGAATCATTTCCAGAGAATACTGTACTGTACCGTCAAAACCAATGCATACAATATACAGTAGTCCATTGCTGACTGTGTTCTAGAAATGAGGTAAACTTGTATGGTGGCATGCACACTGGTGGGAATGTCAGGATAAAGTTTTATTATACACTCCATCTACATGTTTCTCCATCCACAGTTCTGCTAACTGCATTGTTGAAGCGTAAGTACTTGCTTTTGACCCAAGGCACATTTTGAGTTGCTTCTGATCAAGACTCGAGTTGCAATGAACAGGGTGGTAAATATGTATAATTCCTGGCTCCTGACTTCGCAAGACTTTTAAACCAGAGTTAATAACTTTTGTGTAAAGGTCTACATCTTCCAAACCCCAGCCCAGAATTGAAGTGTCAAATCCGCCAGCTTTTAACAGATCACTCTTGAAGATACAGGCTATTCCAAAGCCATACACACGCCAAAAGCCGCTTTTCTTTGTAAGAACAAAATTGTTTTCTCTTGGGGCCTTTTCAGCATACACTATTTTAGGGTTGTACTGACTAAATATGATAGGAAAATAGATCTGGCTGCCTTGAACGGTGTTATCTCTGCAGCGTTGCAGGGCATCTGCATTAAAGATAAGATCAACATCACAAAAAAAGAGGAGCGTGTCATTATCAGACAGTGAGGAGCCCAGCTCGAGAGCAAACCCTCGGGAAAAGTTTCCAGTCATGGGAATCACTGACAGATCGGCTTTGGGATATTTCCTATTGTAATCTTTGATTAAGTGAATATGCTTTCCTTTGTCCTCATTGCTCTCATTGTCCACCAGAATCACAGAGAGCTTAACATTTTGTTTGGGTATCAAGCACACTTTTTCAAAGTTCTCCATAAAGCGGACAAAGGTGTCATAGCGACCAGAGAGTGGAACCAGGATGTTAACTTTCCTTTGGCTTTTCTCCCATATTTCCCTGGTTGACTCATAGAACTGGAAACGGGACAAGAACTTAAGAGAGTTGGGGAGAAAAGACAGGGACTGGGATTCAGAGTTGATCGCAGTCACTAGGTCGGCCACGTTTATCTCTTCAGTTTCCTGAAAGAAAGGTCGACTGAAGGACTGCTGAAGATATGCGTGACGCCTCACAGGAACAGTTATTTTACGACCTTTGTGTTTTTTGTACAGAAGCAGTAAGTCTAAGATGTATTCTGCCCCATGCATTGGATCCACCCTGTAATAACCATATTGAATCTCTTTGAAATCTATAACACGTCCACGAGATTTTGAATTTTCATTAATCATTTCCATGACCTGAAGTATAATATCTTCTAATGCAGTTCGAAGAGAGTTTACAAGGTTTTGACGGGGCATCTTGTTTTCAACAGCAGAATAAATATGGCGGCCCGTCAGGAAATCCCACTCAATAACATCGTTTCGGTCACTGGGCTGATACCGCATGTAGGACGGTGGTCCTCCCAGCTGCTGGTCCTCCCACAACATTTCTGTGTCGCTGAGGTGAGTCATAGTCAGGCCTTCCCGATGGAGCAGAATGGTTTGGTAGCGAAGTCTTGAGATCTCCCGGGTCAACATGTAGTTATGGAGTCTGTACTGGTAGGCAGGCCATTTGTTGGGATGTAATGTGATGGCATTGTGGATCTTGCTATTGTGGAGCTCATCGATAAAACCTTTCTTGTGTTCGTAATTCTCGTAGAATAACTGCTGCATCTGTGGAAAGAATTCACAGAATCTAAGAATTTGTCTCTCTAGACCACGTTTTAAGACATTTGACATTTTGAAGTTACGATCACTGTGCAGCAACAATATGTTGACTTTGTTTACTTGCAGTCCTTAATCCTTTCGAAACATAAATACAGTCAAACCTCGGTTTTCGAACATAATCCGTTTCAGAAGGCTGTTCTAAAAGCAAATTGTTCGAAATCCGAAACAATTTTTCCCATTAAAATTAATGTAAATAATTTGTATCTGTTCCAAGTCTAAAAAAACTTTTTCCAAGTTTTTATTTTACTATTTTACACCATAAACTGCACTGTATACTGTTGTGTTTACCATAAATAGAAAAGGGTAGAAATAGACACTGTTTTATTTTAATAGAAGATATCCTATCTAAAATGATGAAAAAAAAACAAAACAAAATGCACTTGCTTTCTTTGGACGCATGATTAAGGGCTAATACACGATGCAAAAAAAAACAAAAAAAAAAACAGTCAGATTTGCGTAAATAACAATGAACAGGTCTGCTCCGAACGAACTTTGAACACGAATGCTACGGAGGAAGCATCCTGGGCATTCCAGTTAGCTCGACTCCCGAGTGAGTCGCGTTCAGGTACGCTCGGCTTTTTTCAGTTTGGTTGAGAGACGATTTTTTGGACGAGTTCTGAGACATAAAATTCTCGAATTTTCTGGTCGAAAACCGATTTGGTCGAGAACAGAAGCGTTCGAAAACCGAGGTTTAACTGCATTGCCAATACTCGGGTTTTGAAAGTCCATACAAACAATTATTATTATTATTATTATTACACTCCACAATTACAAAATCAGCATAATTGTCCAGAAAAAAAAAGATTAATACTAATTTTGAGTTGTTTAAATTTATACATTTGCACCCTTTTTAAAATTTTAAATACCGGTAACTAATTTAATACATTTTGTTTCATCCAAAGGGAACTTGCATAATTATATTGTTTCAAAGAATTTGATTTAACTTAATAATTATTACGTTTAAACATTTTCTTGTTTTGCACCAAAAATAAATGATCGTCCTAATCGTGATTTCAATTATTAAAATAATTGTGATTAATATTTTCTTCATAATCAAGCAGCCCTAGTTACGCCTTTTCTAACCCAAATATTTGGTCACATAAACGCGTATTGATGTAAGTCTTTTGAACAGATCTTTGGTTTGTGTTCTGTCTATTTGCAAGGAATCATATGCTGCATTCGAGGATTTGCCTCAAGTGTGGGTTTGAATTTGTCTTAAGCCAATACTCCTGTCAAAATTTAAACCAAAAGACCAAAAAAAAAAAAATTGTTTTTTTTCCCTCTGCAACAATGTTGGGAATCATCTTCCTTTCAAACTTGTATATCTGTTAATGTAAATATTTTCCTTTGTAGTTAAAGATAATGACAGCTACTGTTTGAGCTAGGACAGGGGTGTCAAACTCATGTTAGTTCAGGGGCCGCATGGAGGAAAATATATTATCAAGTGGGCCGCAGCGGGAAAATAACCGTATATAACTTAAAAACAATTACCGTCATTTATACGCAGATTTTCGTGGACCAGCCCTCAATTACGGAGCTCAACTGTAATCATATTGTTCCGAAAAATAACACGAATGCAAATGGAATGCGGCAACACTTTGCCGGTATACGTTCCGGTTCCGACCGTGTTAAATCCTGTTTTGAATAGATATTGTTCCCAGAATGCATTGTGTGGTGCAGTTAATGATGTTATCATCATCATTGTCATATCTATTTGTGTTACCAGTAATTGAATTTGTGTCATATTTAACACTTTCAAGTCGGTGTATGATTACAAAAAAATAATAATAATTAAACAAATTGTAGTTTAAGTTGTGTGTAAAATAATGACATCCAGGACGACGATTCCCCGTACAAGTTGCATTGCTCATCTGAGGGCTGCTTGTGAAATTACAAATCTATATGTTTTGATTGTGGCCGGCTGATTAATTAGTCCGACAATACAAATTTCATTTATTTTTTTTTACTTTACAAAATCATCTTGCAGGCCGGATTAAACCCATTTGCGGGCCGGATCAGGCTATATGTTTGACACCCCTGATCTAGGAATAAACGTAATAAAACTTTGTATTTAGAAAGTATCTAAACAAATTGGAGGCTAATGAAAATCCAGGATCAGATTTTGCAAGATCGAACTGTTACTCAGTAGGCCAATGCGGGGTTGGGCAACTAGCTTTCATGAGTGGCCGACCATTGTCCACTGGACTTCCAGCGATTCAAAATTTGAATTAAATACTTTATTCTGGTTAATACTGCATTTGTGGAAAAAAAAGTTAAGCAGCGAAAATAATTTTTTTTGTCCCTCTTAGGGGGTAGCCATTTTGCCACTTGCTGTTGACTGACAATGACATCACAGTTGCTCAGGTAACAAATATGTTGAATGAATCTGAGAAGCTGGAGAGAAACAGGTTCAATAACTCAATCAGTATACCTCATAGGACCACACACACTGTGTGCCTCCAAAGCGTCGCACACAACGGCCCACTTCCACATCCTCATGGGTTGTGTACAGCTCCCTGAGACAAGTCCCAATGTGTGGTATCATCCTGCGTAACACCTCCCGGCTGAAGATCATCCCAGGTCCGCCCATGCAGAAGTTCTCCCCAGGCTCAAGTGCTAGTCTTCCCAATTCCTCTGCCATGCCGAGGCCAGTCTGTCCAAGGTAAAGAGGCTTGCTGCTATTCAGAGAACGCAGAAACAACTCCAGCTTCTCACCTAAAGAGGGTGAAGGGAAGGAGAAGAAGAAAAATATGAAAACAACATACTTGGAGTTTTAGTCAAGTAGTTCATGATCAAATGCGTGAACACTTAAGTTAGATGTGGACATGACATAATTAATAAGGACGGTAGTTTGCTTTATTTCATATCATAGTGCATCTTTTCCATAGCTGAATTGTTTCTTAACCAGCTATTTTAGATAAGCAATGTGATCAGAACAGTGGTGTAGTGATCCCTGGATTAGTGAGTATACTGCACTCTCAGTTTTCCACCATTTTTTTTAAGTAGTCCAGAAAAATGTCCTCTTTTAGAAATGGTGACATGATGTAACAATAAAAAAAATGTCATTTGTACTAAATAAAATGACCATGACTTACTACGAACAGATTGGTAACACAAGCAGCCTGAAATAATGTAAAATGTATTTATCAGGAGGCAAACAAAGTATACGATATAAAACAAATTACAATTAGGGCTGGGTATTGCTGCCAACCTCACGATACGATACGTATCCACGATACAGGGATCACAATAAGTATTGCGATACATACAGGGTCTTCAAGGCGATACGTATCCCGGTATTTTACATTAATTTACTTGCATTTTATAATAACAGTCATATGTATACCTAAAGGATGTTTATTATGCTGGATGACAAACATGTTTTTACCACCAAGCGGCATGCCTGGTTTCAATGTGTATGCACTGCAAAGCAAGGAGCAGTTTTCACAGACACACTGGGAAAATGTATTAATAGGCACGAGCCGATATGATAAAAAAATATAAAAGTATTAAAATTACAGCTCTAAAATGTGCTTATTTGAAATATTTGTGGAAATAAAAACAGCATTTTTTTTCATGTAACACATTCTATTTCGTTTTATAAACAAAATATATGAAAATTGGTACATTAAGACACGTGCCACGCTAAGTTAATAAGTAAATAAGTAAATAAATGTTGATATTCTTCCTCTGCTTTCGTTTTTCTTAGCAAGACACAGTATCCCATCACTGGTTAGCTATTTTTGCATTAATTGAAGACAATGGGCTCTTTGCACAGCGCGACTACTTCCTGAACTGAATACCACATTTTTGTTTCCTGTCTTTCATGAGTGGACAAACTGATTAATCCAGGTGTGTCTGGCCAATGTTGTTGTAGTTACTGAGATCAGGCACACCTGGATTAATCAGCTTGTCCACTCATGAAAGACAGGATATGAAGGACTGGTGTTGAGTTCAGGAAGTAGTGAATTTGTGCAAAGAGCCCATTAACTTCAAAGACGCTGCTGTTTTTTTTTTTTTTTGTTTTTTTTTTTTTTTGTTTTTTTTTTTTTTTGTTTTTTTTTTTTTTAGGTACAATGCAAGCTGCAAAGGCAAATGTTAACTACCTATTTAAAGATAACGAGCAATATCGGTTCTGACACCTGTGTATCGATACATGTATTGTAATACTCAAATGATTTATTTATTTTTTAGCACACCCCTAATTACAATATTTAATAAACAATGCACAAAATCGTGAAAAGGAGTCTGGTTAGACCTCTAGAATCTTAAACTATTTGTTCCCATTCTTGTGTTTTTAATTTATCGGTACTTAAAAATAACGTACCAGCCTATAGCGACCATAAAACTTAACTAGAGCACGTAGTTAGTGTGTAACCAACCGGCAGCGTCCACCCCGGGAATCGAACCCCCGTCGTGATTAAGTATCTAGTGTACGAGGACAAATCAGATCACCTGAGCTAAATTTCTGGCTCACCATTGTGGCTCGGGGGAGCATTTGAAGTATTGTTTCCCCTGATATGACCCGCTCTACTCTGCCTCCGATTGGCTCATCAGTCCTCATGTCAAAAGTTAGGCAATCGAATCAGGAAAGGCAGGGGGTACCAGACAATTTGAGGCAAAGGCCATGCTTGAATGATGTGCATCGGGGGATTTAGAAGTGGGTATACCCGCGTATACTCTGGACTACACAACTGGATCAGACCACATAATCATCTTTACGATGAGGTTACATACAGTCAGTCAGTAGCTGGATCAAAACTTGTTTACAATTATCAGCTGATATTATTTTTGTTTCGCTTTGCACTAAAAAAATGGTTGCATCTTTAAACATTTTGGATTTGATGTGGGTGTATGGTACAACCGGTAATAAAAACACAAACTACAGTTTTAACTATTTTCTCGCTACAAAACAAAATAAAACAAAACAAACCAAAACAAAAAGTAGCAGAAGCATAATTACCTCTTATATACACATCATCGTCTGCTCGCATGAACCACTGGTATTTATCCAGGTAGTGATCATGGATGTATTTAAGCATCATAAATGACTTCTTCTGTGGGGGATAAGAATCATCTACGCCTGCAAGTGAAATCACCGGGATAGGAACTGGAACGTCCACGTTGTTGGAGCCAGCACTCGAGAAGAACTCCACTTTTCCGGGAATCGAACGCGCCCAGGTATTGTAGGCGGCCACGGCTCGGGAAGCCAGATACTTCTTCGCCGTCATCACGCCCACAAAGAGGAAATGCTTAGGCTGGCTTAAGAGCCTCCCGTTGTCTCCACTACTGTTCCCCCGACTGGATGGTCTGTTCTCCTCCTTTTTGAATATGTGACTGTCCCGGTCGTCCAGAGCCGCAGAGTCGGCGAGGTTTGCCGATATTTTCCCGACTGCAGACTCACTTTTTAACGAACACAGGGGGGATTCATTCCGTTTCCTCTCCAGAACTTGGGGTACAATTAACCACGAACACGCGGTGAATCCGAGAATGACACCAAAAAGGACGATTGTCCACTGTCTCCTTGATTTCAAATGCATGGCTGTATTAAGAATTTAAAGCTGTGGTGGATGGAGTGTTGGGTGTATGAATGCTGTCGTTGTCTGGAGAGGTGCTGACGTGTATCTCCAACATCTCCAGAGGGCAATAGTGGTGTCCTACCAAATTTGCAAAGACACACTTTGCACCTCTGCTGGCATTGTTAAAGGGGATTAAACGTCACATTCGTCTCATGGTTAACTCCATTCTCAGTTCGGCTGCCAAAGCGATTTGCTAATTTGTCATAATAACCACATACAGTACTCCCAAGCCGTAATAAATTCTCAAGACGTCGTTCTATGTTCCACTGCGAACTGCTACGACGGAGTCGTTTCAGGATTAATCAATTCTATGGAATAAATAACCTGATCGACGAAGTACGTTCCAGTTCAAACTCGACCGTATTGTAGTCGATTATACCATACCCTCTCCACAGGGGCTTGATTCCATGATTGGAGGAGGAAACTTGCCAATGCCATCATTTTTGTTCCGCGGTCACAGCAAGAGCAAGACTTCCAGTAAGGGGTTTACCTTTTCAGAATAAAAGCACAACGATATTCATAACGCTGCGCAAGAGGTGACCGTTCATTTTAAAACTTGATTCATAAAGGGGAAAAAAAGTAAAAGTAGAACAACGGTTTATTTAATTGAAACAATTACACTTTAACAAATCATTGAAAATATTAATCTGTGTATGACGTGATGGATTTATTTTGAAGCCAATTTTTCGCTTTCTCGACGGATGATTTTGGTTTCCTTTTTTTTGGTTTTCAGGAAAAACAAGTAAAATGATGATGAAGATGATGATGATTTAATAATAATAATAATAATAATAATAATAATAATAATACAACTCCCCGCCAAACCACCCCAACACTAAGTTCTTCATAACAAGAACCGCCCCGCCCCATTTCATAGTACGTGTACGTGGTCCATGACGTAATTTCGCAAGGGGTTGGCATTTGGAAAATTAGTTTCTACTACACGTTTACATTGTTTATTGTTCCCATTTGAAATTTCAAACCTTCTTTTTCAATTCATCTTGGGAAGGATTTTCAACATTCCAAAAATATGAACATATCAAAAACAACAACATTGTCACCATAAAAATCTCTGCATAAAACCCCCAAATATTCTATTGTTTCTTGTTTTTCTGCTCTAATTCCTACATTTTTTTTTTTTTACCAATTCAAACAATTCCAACTTGAAACTGTTCAGCTTATTCCAATTGATATAAACAATTCTCACTTAGCAAAGAGTAAAAAAAATTTCACTATTTAAATACCCGCAAAAAAAATTAAATTTTTTTTCCTTATTTTCTCCTCTAATTTCGACATTGTTTCACAGATTCAAACCGTTCCAACTTTAAAGTGAACCTCAACACGAAATCAACTTTTCTTTCTTTCTTTCTTTCTTTCTTTCTTTCTTTCTTTCTTTCTTTCGATAAACTGTATACTGTAAACTGGTGTCTACAAATGCTGTCTACATATACTGGTCATTATTTTTTGACAGTTTAGTCCATGTTTGTTGAAAGCTTGAATTTGGGGCAAAAACCGTGTGTTTGGTGCCATCGTAAGGTTAAACACTGAGATACACACTATTTGGTTGTTTGCCCTCTTATGGGGTATATGCCACGGAAGAGGCGGGATGTGGATTTTGCACATCAGTTTGTTTCCGGACCGCGTTGCGAACGCGTAACCGAGGGGCACAATGTCAGATGCACAAGTATTTTTGACTCAGCCCACACGTCGCACACCGAACCGGAAACAAACTGATGTGCAAAAACAGTCCCGCCTCTTCCGTGGCATATACCCCATTGCACGAGAGGTTACAGACTACGTCACCCGCCACCCACCGGCTCAATCTCGTACACGCCTTCTCAGTGCGTTGGTGCTGTCAATCACAGCCAGAACACGCCCAACACTCTCACCATTCCTTCCCACGGGCTCACCACCGGTGGGAGGGGCCAAAGGGGTCGGGTGCAGTGCAGGCTGGGTGGCAGCCAAGGGAGGAGACCTTGGCGGACCGACCCCCGGCTACAGAAGCTGGCTCTTGGGACATGGAATGTCACCTCTCTGGCAGGGAAGGAGCCCGAGCTGGTGTGCGAGGCCGAGAAGTTCCGACTAGACATAGTCGGACTCGCCTCCACACACAGCTTGGGCTCTGGTACCAGTCCTCTTGAGAGGGGTTGGACTCTCTTCCACTCTGGAGTTGCCCACAGTGTGAGGCGCAGAGCAGGTGTGGGCATACTTATTGCCCCCCGGCTCGGCGCCTGTACGTTGGGGTTTACCCCGGTGGACGAGAGGGTAGCCTCCCTCCGCCTTCGGGTGGGGGGACGGGTCCTGACTGTTGTTTGTGCATATGCACCAAACAGCAGCTCAGAGTACCCACCCTTTTTGGAGTCCTTGGAGGGTGTGCTGGAGAGCGCTCCCTCTGGGGACTCCCTCGTCCTGCTGGGGGACTTCAACGCTCACGTGGGGAATGACAGTGAGACCTGGAGGGGCGTGATTGGGAGGAACTGCCCCCCTGATCGGAACCCGAGCGGTGTTCTGTTATTGGACTTCTGTGCTCGTCACGGTTTGTCCATAACGAACACCATGTTCAAGCATAAGGGTGTCCATATGTGCACTTGGCACCAGGACACCCTAGGCCGCAGTTCGATGATCGACTTTGTAGTCGTGTCATCGGATTTGCGGCCGCATGTTTTGGACACTCGGGTGAAGAGAGGGGCGGAGCTGTCAACTGATCACCACCTGGTGGTGTGTTGGCTCCGATGGTGGGGGAAGATGCCGGTCCGACCTGGCAGACCCAAACGTATTGTGAGGGTTTGCTGGGAATGTCTGGCGGAATCCCCTGTCAGAAAGAGTTTCAATGCCCACCTCCGGCAGAGCTTCTCCCTTGTCTCGGGGGAGGCGGGGGACATTGAGTCCAAATGGGCCATGTTCCGCGCCTCCATTGTTGAGGCGGCCGATCGGAGCTGTGGCCGCAAGGTGGTCGGTGCCTGTCGCGGCAGCAATCTTCGAACCCGCTGGTGGACACCAGCGGTAAGGGATGCCGTCAAGCTGAAGAAAGAGTCCTATCGGGCCTTTTTGGCCTGTCGGACTCCGGAGGCAGCTGACAGGTACCGGATGGCCAAGCGGAACGCGGCTTCGGCGGTTGCTGAGGCAAAAACTCGGACATGGGAGGAGTTCGGTGAGGCCATGGAAAACGACTTCCGGACGACTTCGAGGAAATTCTGGTCCACCATCCGGCGTCTCAGGAGAGGAAAGCAGTGCACCATTAACACTGTGTATAGTGGCGATGGGGTGCTGCTGACCTCGACTCGGGACGTCGTGAAGCGGTGGGGGAACACTTCGAAGACCTCCTCAATTCCACCAACACGTCTCCTTTTGAGGAAACAGAGTCTGGGGACTCTGGGGTGGGCTCTCCTATCTCTGGGGTCGAAGTCACTGAGGTGGTTGGAAAGCTCCTCGGTGGCAGGGCCCCGGGGGTGGATGAGATCCGCCCGGAGTTCCTAAAGACTCTGGATGTTGTGGGGCTGTCGTGGTTGACACGCCTCTACAACATCGCGTGGACATCGGGGACAGTGCCTCTGGATTGGCAGACCGGGGTGGTGGTCCCCCTTTTTAAGAAGGGGGACCGGAGGGTGTGTTCCAACTACAGAGGGATCACACTCCTCAGCCTCCCTGGTAAGGTCTATTCAGGGGTGCTGGAGAGGAGGGTCCGTCGGGAGGTCGAATCTCGAGGTCGAAGCTCCTCGCGTTGAGAGGAGCCAGCTGAGGTGGCTCGGGCATCTGGTTCGGATGCCTCCTGGACGCCTCCCTGGGGAGGTGTTCCGGGCATGTCCCTCTGGCGGGAGGTCCCGGGGACGACCCAGGACACGCTGGAGAGACTATGTCTCTCGGCTGGCCTGGGAACGCCTTGGGATCCCGCGGGAGGAGCTGGTTGAAGTGGCTGGGGAGAGGGAAGTCTGGGTTTCCCTCCTGAAGCTGCTGCCCCCGCGACCCGACCCCGGATAAGCGGAAGAAGATGGATGGATGGATGGACTCTCACCATTCGGAACCCAACGGTCCTCCAGGCAACACCCTCTTTGAGCGTGCAATCTTGGTATTGATACGTAACAACGAATTATTATAAGATTTCAATTCCTTTTTCCATTGAGCATTATTAGGTTTTGTTCGAAAGAAACGACA
Source organism: Festucalex cinctus (assembly GCF_051991245.1). NCBI lineage: Eukaryota > Metazoa > Chordata > Actinopteri > Syngnathiformes > Syngnathidae > Festucalex > Festucalex cinctus. Next base: position 6,973,665 of record NC_135425.1, on the reverse strand, counting down.
TTTGTGTATATATTGTTTGAGTTACTATTTGAACTGTTCAGTTTATTCCTACCATTTACCAATGCCAAAATATCCCACTTACAAAAAAAAACGTTATCACCATTAAAATACCTGCAAAGAAAAACTAAAATGTTTTCTTGTTTTTCCTCCTCTAATTTCAATATTTTTTTCACTCATTCAACCATTCCAAGCGTTCATCTTTTTCCCACCGATGCCAAAAATTCTCACTTTCAATTCAATATTTTTACCATTAAAATACCCACCTAACAACAAATGACCATTTTTTTTCCGTTTTTTCTCCTCAAATTTCTACATTTTCAACTGATTCTTACCATTCCAACTTATTCCAACATATTCCAAAAAGTCACACTTTACCTGGCTGCATTTTTCTCATTCCAAAAATTTATGGTTTTGCCACAATTCCAAGTTTCTCACTGAAACATTCCCATTCATTCCCAATGGCACATTCAACATTACACATTTACACCATTTCAAATTGAAATTCAAAACATTCAGCTCATTCAATTCATCTTAGGGATTGAAAAGCAAAAGTAATATTTAATAATCACCTTATTCCTACACCCCATGAGCTTTTTGACACGACGAGGTAAGGTAGGACTCAGACGCAGGAGTAAGGTAGGCCACCAAGGCAACAGGTTTATTTCCGGCCAACAGCTGTCTCCTCTCAAACTGAGAGGAGAACGGGGAAGCAAAAAAAGTGGAGAACAAAAAGCGCTCCACTAGGGAGGAAAAAAACAGGCAAAAGGTACTGGGGACAACAAAAGGCGCTCCGCTGGGGAGGAAAAAGGGCACAAGGCAAAAGGGGTAACGAAAGGCGCTCCACTGGGGAGGAAAAGGCTCAAAAACAAGGCAAAAATACAAGGCAACATGAACGAGGACATGAGGACTGTGGGACGCTTCCATGCACTGAGATGTGACACTTCGGCAACGGAGGGAAGAGTGCAGATGGTTTTTATGTGTGGCTTGATTGGTGGCAGGTGTTCATTATCATGGGTGGGGACCGGTGATTATGGAGCGGCAGGAAGGGTAAGTGACCTGGGGTGATAGGAGAGTTAGGATTTTCAAAATAAAACAGGAACATGACTATAAAAATAAAAGCATGGGCCGTCACGCCGGTGGCGGCGTGACAGTACCCCCCCCTCAATGGCCGGCTCCTGACGGCCATCCGACACAAAGAGTCCAAAAACAAGGGCGGGCGGAAGGGGGCACGGAGGTGGGAACACGGCCCACCCCTCCGTCCCAGACAAAAAGGCAGTTCAGGAGGGCGTCCTCGACGCCCGACAAGAGAGTCCCAGCGGGGCCAGTCAGGAGGGCGTCCTCGACGCCCGACGAGAGGTGAAGGCAGCCGCAGGGCTGTCCCGGCAAGTCCCGGCGGCGCCTGGCGAGGTTCCGGGACTTTGGGCGGCGCCTGGCGAGGTTCCGGGACTTTGGGCGGCGCCTGGCGAGGTTCCGGGACTTTGGGCGGCGCCTGGCGAGGTTCCGGGACTTTGGGCGGCGCCTGGCGAGGTTCCGGGACTTTGGGCGGCGCCTGGCGAGGCTCCCGAACTTTGGGCGGCGCCTGGCGAGGCTCCCGGACTTTGGGCGGCGCCTGGCGAGGCTCCGGGACTTTGGGCGGCGCCTGGCGAGGCTCCGGGACTTTGGGCGGCGCCTGGCGAGGCTCAGGGACTTTGGGCGGCGCCTGGCGAGGCTCAGGGACTTTGGGCGGCGCCTGGCGAGGCTCAGGGACTTTGGGCGGCGCCTGGCGAGGCTCAGGGACTTTGGGCGGCGCCTGGCGAGGCTCAGGGTCTTGAAGGCGCTGGCGAGGCTCAGGGTCTTTGGGCGGCGCCTGGCGAGGCTCAGGGTCTTTGGGCGGCGCCTGGCGAGGCTCAGGGTCTTTGGGCGACGCCTGGCGAGGCTCAGGGTCTTGAAGGCGCTGGCGAGGTTCAGGGGCGAGAGGCGGCAGCAGACAAGGTTCAGGGGCGAGAGGCGGCAGCAGACAAGGTTCAGGGGCAAGAGGCGGCAGCAGACAAGGTTCAGGGGCGAGAGGCGGCAGCAGACAAGGTTCAGGGGCGAGAGGCCGCAACAGACAAGGTTCAGGGGCGAGAGGCCGCAGCAGACGAGGTTCAGGGGCGAGAGGCCGCAGCAGACGAGGTTCGGGGGCGAGAGGCCGCAACAGACAAGGTTCAGGGGCGAGAGGCTGCAGCAGGCGAGGTTCAGGGTCTTGGAGCTGCGCCCGGCGAGGCTCGGGGGCTTGAGGCTGCAGCAGGCGAGGTTCAGGGTCCTGAGGCCAGTCCGACCCATCACTCCAGACGCCACGGACCAAAGCCAGTACTTCCTTTAGCTCGGCAATGGCTCGGGCGCCGGCTTCAAGCCCCTTCCTCTGCCAGGGCTCCAATTCGGACATTCCTGCTGGGTCCATGCTGGCCGAAGTGTACTGTCACGACGAGGAGAGGTAGGACTCAGACGCAGGAGTAAGGTAGGCCACCAAGGCAACAGGTTTATTTCCGGCCAACAGCTGTCTCCTCTCAAATTGAGAGGAGAACGGGGAAGCAAAAAAGTGGAGAACAAAAAGCGCTCCACTAGGGAGGAAAAAACAGGCAAAAGGTACTGGGGACAACAAAAGGCGCTCCGCTGGGGAGGAAAAAGGGCACAAGGCAAAAGGGGTAACGAAAGGCGCTCCACTGGGGAGGAAAAGGCTCAAAAACAAGGCAAAAATACAAGGCAACATGAACGAGGACATGAGGACATGAGGACATGAGGACATGAGGACATGAGGACATGAGGACATGAGGACATGAGGACATGAGGACTGTGGGACGCTTCCATGCACTGACTGTGTGTGACACTTCGGCAACGGAGGGGAGAATGCAGGTGGCTTTTATTGTCTGTCTTGATTGGTGGCAGGTGTTCATTATCATGGGCGGGGACCGGTGATTATGGAGCGGCAGGAAGGGTAAGTGACCTGGGGTGATAGGAGAGTTAGGATTTTCAAAATAAAACAGGAAACATGACTATGAAAATAAAAGCATGGGCCGTCACGCCGGTGGCGGCGTGACACTTTTACCTGAATCGTGGGCACCACTTTCAGTACGAACAAGTGTTTTGTTTACTGATTGCTGAGTCCACTTTCTATGACAATTACATTACACAACGTGGGTACACTAGTTGTCGCAAAGAACATCCATCCATCCATCCATCCATCCATCCATCCATCCATCCATCCATCCATCCATCCATCCATCCATCCATCCATCCACCCATCCATCCATCCATCCAAACCTCTTATCCTCACCATGTGCTGGCACCACATTGCTATTGATCTTATATTTCTTGTTGATCTTGTGCTCTTGTGATTACAATTTTTTACGATTGCTTAAGCACAAAAAAAAAAAAAAAAAAAGGCCTCAGATTTAAAAAAAAAAAAAAAAAACACTACGCAAAACACAACTATGCACCCAAGATGCAGGACATCTCACATCCTGTGCAAAATGAATCACTCTTGTAAAAACTATAAACATATGTATGTAAACCATCTTATGTTAGCATACATTTCATAAGGTTTAACTGTTTGAACCAGTTACACAATGCTGTGTTTAACTTTAAAAACGTTTAGCAGTTGTCTACTGTAAACGAAGTACACAAAGAAAGGGAAAACATACAACATGATAAATTAATCAAACACAGGACCAATGCTACACACTAAAAATAGGATTTATTTCTCTTCATATAACCGTAATCAGTCTAAACACAATCACAACAAAACGTGTCCCAACCCTGTAAGCCTACCAATAAAAATACTGTACTACTAGTAGGCTACAGGTTAAATTTACTGCAGGCTACAGTAACACCCCCCCCGCCGCCCCCACCCCTCGCAAAAAATAAAAATAACTTCCCCCTTTCCCTCTCTCACCCTTGCTTTTCTTCCTCTGACTTCTTCCATTTAAGCAGGTGAATTCACCTGCTGCATTTTTGTAGTGCTCAAACCATATTGGTGAATGTACAATAAAACAGTTAGTTTGCACAAGTGTGGGTGTGCGCGTCCGTGCATGTGCATAATCAACTGGCTCATGAGTGTAGTGATGTATCATTCGGTGCTTTAGAATAGCAAGGAAGTGACATCATGACATATTTTGTGTGTGTTGAATTAATGTTTCCCAAAACACAATTGTTCTGAAAAAAGTGTGAGGATGACTTATAGTGGTGAAAATATGGTCCATCTTTTTGCTCTTTGAATTTAAGGTATTGATAATTATTATATTATTCTTTTGTTTTCAGTGTTTATGCAATCATATATAAATAAAAAAGCTAATACATTCGTAACGTACATTTTCAGGAGATGTACTAAATTTTCCTTTCCTTTTATTATTTTTTGAACATATAAACAGATGAACAGCAGAGATAAAACAAAAAACAACAACAATCAAAATAGAAGAAAATCCCAATAACATAATCATTCAATTAATCATAACTTACACGTTCAAAAGGGAGTAGGAAGAAGTTAAAAACTTATCTAGTCCTACCCCTTTTACTAAATATATTTAAACTTATTTCATTATTAATAAAATTTTAATTTAATAATTATTAAAAAATAATAATAAAATAACAAATGATATATATAACCCAAGTTATATATATATATATATATATATATATATATATATACACACAAGTGCACTTAACATATTCACATTTACCAAAAACATATATACATAAATTTACTAAACATATACCATAATACCTATCCAGATCACTTACACATACTCACATGTACATTTTTCATATACTGGTCTGACATAGATAATTTTTTTGAACTTTACTTTTAAACATTTTTTTAAACTCCAGCATTGAGTCACAATTTTTCAGAGCAATTTCCAGATGATTCCACAGATCAACACCTTTTACAGATACACACCTTTGCTTAATATTTGTTCTTGTTTTGGGTTTTTTGTACACACTTGTACCCCTTATATCATAAGGACTGTGTCTAATTTCAAATAACTTCTGAGTACTGTGGCAGAGTAATTAATCTACCACAAGGTGGCAGAAGAGCCAACAAGAAGACCAACAGTTGTGTTTTGTACTTGGAAGACAGCTGACAATGCAAAATCCTATACAAAGAAACAACTTTTGATTTATACGTGGTAGTGGTCGGATTCCAGCAAACAAACCAAGATGGAAAAATATTTTTCGAGATGCTTGGCTAAGGAAGTGGTATAGTTTTAATTGTCCTCACATCCACCAACACTATTTTTGACTAGGGAATTTAAAACAAATTTATACTAACGAAAGCTGAAGCTGTAGATGCCGTGTAAACTAATATTGTTTTTAAACTCATACTTTTTGTTTTTTTAATTTATTTACTTTTTGCGGCTGCACATAGCCTAAATAAAAAAAAAATTCACCCAGAAGGTGACGGTCTCTCAGTGGCTAAGAAACCAGTGACGTCACATCAACGGCAAGCAAGTGTTGGGTGCAGGAAAGGTCCTCGATATATTCCCCCCAAAAAAGCTTACTTTTCGCATGCGAGGGGGTATTTTAAAGTCTGTCTAATCACCCCATCTTTTAGGATTTGTCATTGTTTCACAGAGGACACCATCATCGGCATTAAAAGACGGACTCATGAGGCAGGGCAGGATCGATATTCTTTCATAGAAAAGGTAATTTTATTTCTTTTTCTGGATTTGTTTTTAGACTAATCCTCAAATGTATCGTCACTCACACTCAAGTTTGTAATGGGTTTATTTTAGTTCCAAATGTTTCATGTCGTGTGATTGTTATTACACAGAGAGAGCGAGAGATACCTACATGATATATCAACATGATTGTGATAATAAGGCATATTACGTCTACGTTCGGATCTTGAGGCAGTACTTGTAAACTATGGAAAAACTGTAATGCAATTTGCTCACAATTTTGTCCATTTACACTTGTCCTAGATTACAGTATACCATTAACAATTCTCACCCAAAATCTAAAATTTACATTAGGAAATAATATGCTTTGACCCAGACCTTTTTTAGATTTTAAAATCTTCCCTCGTTCTTGTTGTGCAGGACATAAAAGCTTAATGAATGAATAGTTGTGGTATAAACACCAAATTGTGGTCATCATTGTGGTTTGCATTTGTTCACACTGCTGTGTATAAGGTTTTGTTTTGGTCTGCATGGCCAAACTTGTTACATAATGTTTCATAAGAAAAAGATTGATGTTCTTAGTCCCAGGTAGGGTGCTGAAATATGTTCTTATTACTAAAGTAAACCTGCTATCGGTGTTTTTTAAAATTTAATTTATTATTATTATTATTTTCTTTTATTTACTATAAATTTGAATGTGCATGCCCTCAATATTTACGACACAATGGTTGGACTTAAACTGACTGGGTTTGTACACGGAGTGAAAGAACATGATGGACTAAATAGTTTTATAAAAAAAAAAACAAAAAACAAAAAACAACAACAACAACAACAACAAAAACAACAACAACAACAACAACAACAACAAAAACGGTTTGCACAGTCATGAAAGCATTTTACCGTTAAGTGAATTTATCTGCCTACTGTATGCACTATACAAGCAGAAAGTATTTGTGTTTAAGCACACGATTAATTAACAATAAAGGTATACAGTATTCTGAATAAACAGGTGGTGTCATCATTCCACTTAAAATAAATGCTGCTTTAAATATGAAAGATAAATGCATTGCTTTGAAGATATTGTGAGCTCTGTTTAAACACTGTAACAAGCTGAGAGGAAATGAAACATTTGAGCTGTTATGCGGGTGCACGTGAGTGGCTTGAAAACAATAGGCTACAGTAGAAGTTTGCTGTGAAATCCGTTTAATGGTACATTTTTATGGGAAAGTGACAGTATACACTTAGGAAATGTGGTATGTTGCAAAAATATCAACTCTTGTTATCAATTCTAATACATCTGTGAAATAAGGTGGAAAGGAAGTACAATATTTGACCGAACAAACCGCTAGGTTGGCTAGGTATTTTTTTTTTAACATCCATCCATAAATCTAACGAAATAAACTAAAAACTAACGAAATAAACTAAAATTCAAAAAACAATTTCGTGAACGAAAAAATAAAAACGAAAATGCTTTTTAAAAAATGAAAACTAACTGAAATTACATTTTATGTTTACAAAACTAACTAAAACTATAATTATAGAAAAAATGTCCTTTGTTTTAGTCTTTGGTGTGATTTTTAGTAGATTTATTTTGATATCAACCGGAATAATGACGTTTGAAAGTATGTCACACTGAAGTGACGTCATCTAGCAGCAGCCATTAGAAAAGCACCTTCAGATGACGTCGCTCCCACGGTATTTTTTTAAATATTGCGCACAATTAATACACATTTAAAAAAAACAAAACTAATACTAAGACTGAAACTAACTAAAACAAAACCAAAACTAAGCATTTATTAAAGAACTAAAACTAATAAAAACAGAACCACCCTGAAAACTAATAAAAACTAACTAAAATGAAAAATTTCAAAACTATAATAACCCTACTGCCATGTTACAAATAAAATAGTTTATATACTGCAGCATTTTTCTAAATGTGCAAAAGCACAAATAAATTATTTGTACAATTTTTAGAACGAAACAAATTTCTCTTCATAACATTATGTGGCCCTTGCGTCCTTATGATTTTCTGCATGTGGCCCTCAAATGAAGACATTTGGACACCCCTGCGGTCATGTACGTTGTGTTACGTGGAGTTATGTCGCCATTGTAGAGTGACCTCACATTGTAGTCCGTCGTTGAAGTCGGGGTCCTCCCCCAACACTTCACAAGTGGGATTTCTGAGTTCAAGGGGGAGTTCCCGTACACACTTCCTAATGCTAATGCATAATGCTGCATTCGAGGATGATTTAGATATAAATTGTGGTATAAAATGTGCGATTAATGTGCTATTAATCGTCAGTTAATTATTGAATTCATGCGATTAATGACGGTTAAAAATTTTAATCGACAGACACCTATAATTCATATAAAGATGTTACTGGATAATTTTTTCGGCTGTACCTCCCATTATTTCCTAAATAGCTTTTCCAAATGGGCCACCTGTTCCTCAGGGTTCTGCTGGAAAGACTGTACAAACAGCGTTCAAGCGCCTTTAACGAGTCGAACCATTTGCACCTGCTAAAATCACACACGTACAGATACATTATGTGTGATAACTGATGAACAATTATACTAGTTTGAGTTTATTTAGGATACGTTTGGAGCTTGTTATTGCAAATCATTGTGAAAAGGTTGTAGATATAAGTCAGTGTGAACATTGTAATAATTCTGGAATGTAGTTCAAACGTCTCACTTCTAAAAAGTACGTGTCGACTCAACTTTTCAAGAATTCAAAGTAACTAGCTATAGCAGCTGGAAGTTCATGTATTTGGTCTCGTGAAGTATAGGGATCTCTGAAGATTACAAATAATTTTTATCAGCTGTTGCTTAGAGAGCTGAATTGTACAGCCAAGATAGGATCAGACACATTTTCATGGAAGTGGTCTCTGTGTACAAGTGAGGCTCTTTATAAATGATTTTTCATATTAATCTGATCTGTTTGTAACTGTAACCGCAAGTTTTGGCACTGAAAGTGAAAGTCATGTTGGTCTGCATGAGACATCTGGCTGGTAGTGAAGGGTGAAAGACAAAACAGCACAGTCAATCAAACTAGACAGGACAGACATGTACGTGCACACAATACACACATGCGCATACTACACGTAACACCAAAACGCACGCACGCACACACACAGGGACAGCTGTGGGTTGTGAGTCAGTCAGTGGTAGCAGATGCTTTTGCGTAAACATTAAAATACTGTTATTTATACACTTTCTCGTATACTTTCCCGTTGAATACGCTGTCATCACAGATTATGTACTCATAGTTAATAATTAAGGCTGGGTTTAAAAATGTCGATTAATCAATAGCGAATCGATTTTCCTTTTCATAGCCCTATATCGATTCAGAAGACCATAATGCCTTTTTCTCCCATAAACACGTGAGAAAATACAATTTGAAAGGCCTACATTTTTTTTTGTTTCTTGCTGATTTCTTGAAATTAACTGTACGCGTAGGCAGCTGCGTGGTCGCAACATGCACGCTAGTGATGGCAAAACAAGGCTTTCTGAAGCTCTGCACCTTTTTTGAACCACTGTTATAAAATGGTTCACTACCCGAAGCTTCATTTAGTACCCTTGGGTGACATCTAGTCTGTAGGGATAATTGTGCATTTGGCTTTATCATCCAAAAGAGAAATGTAAGGTGCTTTTTGTGAAAAATACTGTAAATTAATGAATAAAATAAAAATAATAAAACCTAACATCGTAATGTGGCAATTAGTCATATGACCTGGTAATGTAACTGTGTTTTATGAATTTGTAATTTGTACTCCATCGTATAAATTACACCCTTGAAGCAAAAATATAAAAAATAAAATTACATTGAAATTTTATTTCATTTGTCATTTGAGATTGTGCTTGGTGTACTGAGTGTTTATAGTTGACATTGTGCACTGCTTAGTGCATTGAATGCTTGTGTAACTCAAGTTGTGTTTATTGAGGAACAACAATTTCTGCACAGTATAAGGGCCTAGTCGATTTTCTTTTTTTTTGGAAACAACTTCCCCAGCCTGAGGAAACACCATGAATAAGTACGTGATTGGGTGACGTCTGATGACTGTCAGCGCGATCTCAAACTTAGTTGTCCTATTAATTAGGGATGTAACGATATCCAAACATCACGATACGATAGTATCACAATATGGTCACCATACGATAATTATCACAATATTGTGGGGGGGATTGGCGATATTTCTAAAAGGTCACAATATTGTAAAAAAAAAAAGAAAAAAAAAAAAGAAAAGAAAAAAAAAAGCTCATACTAAAAAAAGCACAATATTGTGCTTTTGTCCATAACAGCAATGCATATCAACCACCTACAATCTCTAATAACAATATTGAGGCACTTACTTGCTAATGCAAGCACACATTGATCGCTTCACAAGCAAATTAGGTTCCCCTTCATCTGACAATTAGCATAGATTTTAGACCAAAACATCCTAATGAAAATTAAATTGCACTAACAAACTAGCCACTAGAGGGTGCTAGAACTCCACAAATGGAAATTAACCTGACTTTTTTTTTTTTTTTTTAGCAGATGTGTTCCTTTTAAATATTGTGAACATGACGACGACGATATTTTGGCAGTTTTAATATCATGATATCACGATATTGTCCTTATCGTTACATCCCTACTATTAATTGGTTTCAGTAGATGATGCATAATATCAACACAAATCATAACTTTTCACAAACATGTAGCATTAAAAGCTCCGCTGACTCAGACAATGAACACGGAATGTGAGCGTATTTTGCCTTATTTGGTGGCACAACATCGAAATGCTCCCACACTTGCGAACGCTTCCTCGATGGCGCCATCAGTCAAAAAGTCCAAAACTCAGAATGTCAAACAACAAGCGACGCACGCCTATTTGTAATGTCCAATATGTGTAGAACACGGACATGATGCGGTGTTTCAGCCAGCTTAAATGCACTGTGCACTTTGTCGCGTCAAAGTTTCAAAGCTCCGCCTGTCAAACCAAAGCAGTCACCGACTCAGTCGGAATGAAGCAGTGAAGTGGTTTGAATGTTATCAGCGACGTGAACTGAAGCTCCGGCTTACTGCTTCACGATAAGTCGCCTAATGAGTTCGAAGTAGGGCTGGGTGATATGGCCTAAAAATTATATCACGATATTTCAAAGAAATTTGCGGTGACGATATTTTTAACGATATTGGTAATAATAACTGAATAATAGATTTGTGATTGAACACTTCGGAATAATAGCACTTTTATTGCAGCAACAATATTTAAGACACCCCCCCCACAATTTAAATGTAAACAAAGTGCAAATATACCAACTGTAATGGAATAAAATGGAAATAAAAACAGACGAGATAGTGTTTACCCTCTGCGATTGGTTGGCAACCAGTCCAGGGTGTCCCCCGCCTACTGCCCAGAGCCAGCTGAGATAGGCGCCAGCAGCCCCCGCGACCCTTGTGAGGAATAAGCGGTCAAGAAAATGGATGGATGGATGGATAGTGTTTACCCTGCGAAATGTAACATAACTGCTTAAAGCACATTTACTTAGCAAATACAACGAAAGCACAAAAGTCCATTATTTCTCCTGTCTGGTTGAGCCTCGTGAATGTTTTCCCTCTGCGATTGTTTAGGCAGTGGTTATTTTTGACGCAACCAGTGGCAACCCTCCTCGAGCGTTATTTTGCCGTGAATGATTTCTTGTAGACATTACTAGCGGGTATGAAAAACACAAATGTGCATGTTTACACCACTGTGCGACAGCAACGCATACGCCGTCTCGTTGAGAGCACGTTAGCTTAGTGGTCGGTTAGCATCACAAACTCACGTCAACTAGATGGCGGATTACCGGTCATGGTAAAATAAACACCGCGGATTGACGCGACCGCTTCAGTATTAACCAACCACCATCTGATTTTTAGGAGTGCGTCGAATCAAGAGTGCTCCAGTAGTTAATTAACTTTTGTTCACCCCCAACAGCACGACCTGCTTTAGCTGCTTTAGCCTCTGCATACTCATAACTTTACGGCAACAGTTCTCCTGCACAATTTGCAAACGATTGTTTTTTGTTGTGTGTTTTTTTTTTTAATGTTTTTGTTATTTTTTAGCATTATATCTGACCTCTTGTAGCCAAACAGCCACCACACGACGAAGCTCACTCCCACTTTGCCGAAAACGCGACAGAACTGCCTGCAACTCTTGCAGCCTCACACGCTCCTACCTTGTTTTTTATGCATCAGCGAACGACACGTGTACGTCCAAATTGCCACAAAGACGTATAATGTTACGCATTACGTCATCACGTCAATTTCGCGATATTTCAAATTTTTCCATCCATCCATCCATCCATCCATCCATCCATCCATCCATCCATCCATCCATTTTCTTGACCGCTTATTCCTCACAAGGGTCGTGGGTGTGCCGGAGCCTATCTCAGCTGTCTCTGGGCAGTAGACGAGGTACACCCTGAAGTGGTCGCCAGCCAATCGCAGGGCACACAGAGACGAACAACCATCCACATTCACAAGCACACCTACGGACAATTCGGAGCGCCCAATTAACCTGCCATGCATATCTTTGGAATGTGGGAGGAGACCGGAGTACCCGGAAACGACCCACGAAGGCACGGGGAGAACATGCAAACTCCACCCAGGAAGGCCGGAACCTGGACTCCTCATTACTGGAAGGTGGACGTGCTAACCAATCATCTACTGTGCCGCCTATTTCAAATTTTTATCACCTAAAAAAAATACACCGGTAATTTCGTAGACAACATTTTTTGGAACACCCCTAGTTTGAAACATACTTCGGCGCTTCAATATTAGAGGTAGCATCACTATTGCACGCCGTCTGATCAAGACGGACGCACCTCACGAGCAATTTTAGCTTAGCGGTTAGCATTGCAAAATCACGTCAACTCTGGCCACGGCAAAATAACCATTGTTTATCTTGGCTAAACAATATGTGAACACTTCCGTATTATCCAACGACAGTCGTTTTGTTTTGTTTTTGTTTTGTTTTTTTTGTCATAAGGAGTGCGTCTAATAAGGAGTGCTCCAGGCTCCAGCAATGCTTGGTTGAAACTTTTCTTCACTTTTACGCCGAACAACGCGAGATGTTTTCATGTCCTCCTCATGTGTCTTTAGCCTGCGCATATTCGGCATTGTGTTAAAGCTCTGTATATCCTCTTAACTTGAATGGTAAAGCCTGATTTATGCTACTACGTTTGCTCTTGCGTTAATGACCGGCGTGGATCACATGATCTACGCGAGCCATGAATTTTAAGTGACGCGTAGCTCGTGGCCGGGTGCGGCGCACACGTCGCCAATCCTTGAACGCACTGACATAGCTCGCTCGTGATTGGTCCGTTCTATGGCGTACTCGCCTTTTTAAAACATTTTTCTCCCTCCCCGCCCCCCGCCCAGATAGTTTCTGCGAAGGCAACTGTGTTTGGCAGGGCGAATCCACTTCCTGCCTAGAGACGACGGCTGTACATTTGGATGTGTGCCTGGGACGAGAGGCGGGGAAAAAAACAAAAAACAAAACCTGTGTTCGCTAAGCACGTGGCTGTTGTGTTTTGGCGAGTTTACGGCCGACACCGGTGTAAATTGGCATTAAATAATTGCCACTGTGATGAGCCTACTCTCCCCCCGGCTTTGCTTTGTGTTCCTGAATTGAATTGAATTTCCTGAATTCGTCATAAAAAGCAGAGGAATCTCCACTCTGTGGCGTCCCAGCTGTAGCGACAGCCCGACTTGGAGTGACACCGATGTGTATTGTGATGTGTATTGCGTACAAGTTTGAAGGCAAACGGACCAGCAGAGCTCCGCCGTAACGTCTCCGCGTGAGCCTGAAGCAGGTATACTGAGGCCTTAACAGTTTCCTGCATAATTTGCGAACATTTGTATTTTGCATCATACCTGACCTCTTGGAACCAAACAACCTCCACACGACAAAGCCAGCTCCCTAAAATCCTCTTTTAAGACTGAAAACGCGACAGAAATGGCTGCTCACACTCTCCGACACACTTGTTACGCAGCAGTGAACGACGCGTGTACATACAAATGGACGTGAAGACGTATGATGTTGTCATCATGTCAAATTTTCGATATTTACAATTTTTATCACCCCAAAAAATACACCGGTAATATCGTAGAAGGTATGATGTGGAACGCACCTAGTATTCATGGCTGCCACAATTGAGACTACAAAGCCTGACTGCGGTCAAGCTGACTGAGTGAGCTGCATCGTGCGCAAAAGCATGGACAGACTTGAACTTGAGCGTAATATTCCATTTGCAGTGCTCATGTGCGCCGGCGCACTGAGCTCTTCCAGTTAGGTCACTTAGCAACCAGAGACAAATATGGCAAGCGTGAACCCAGCCACCGTTCTCCTTGCACCCTACCTCCTGCACAAAACAAGTGCTGTGTTAAAGCCCCATTACACAGTAAGCTCATCAGCCTTGCTAAAACTTTTTTTCTGAAGGCCTAGCCTCAGCTGTTGTTTTGCCTGGCACGACCAATGGGCCTGAATGGGAAAGCAAAAGTATCAATTTTCTCCTACTCAAATTCCACAGTAACTTCATTTTGATGTCCTATTCCCACCAAAGATGCAAAAACCAAAAACAGTAAATTTGTGCGATTAATCACATTTTCATGTAGTACTGTGTGCATATAGTAGGAGTAGTGCTAAATCTGAAACAGAGTGGAGGCCTTTCAAGGCCATTAAACGCCTCAAGGCATGTCCATGGTAATTTTCTAGAATCCTCTCAGCTGCTTGAGGTTCCTTCACTCTGTTTGTGTTTGCTAGTCTCAGTTGTTCAGCGCTCAGTTTTTGGCAAACAAAGGATGGACATTTGTGGAACATGGCGGATTAGTTTGAGCAAGGCTCCAGAAGCCCAAGGTCAGGGGGCGTAGCTACGTGGTGCTCTGGTCACCCCACATCTAGAGGATGCTTTTGATACCTGTAACTTACCATTTTCACATGGATGTTGTATTTCTTGATCCCTTGATACTCTACCACAATTCATTTACGGTATATTAATTGTGTTCTTACAGTGCTGTCAAAGTTAAACCATTAATTAATTAAGCACAAAAATGTATCACATTAATCAATAATCATGTATTAACGCAGAATCACACCATTAATTTGACCACAAATTATCCTTTATCTTGACAGAGGATGGTTACGTTAAAGGATGCAAAGTTTGTGTTTGAGCAATAAACACAACTACATGCATTAAAGTAAAGCATTTAATAAATGTTTGCGTATGACATTCAGAATATTTGTTGATGTCAAACTCTTGGGGTCATTTTTTTTCTATTTTAAATTATGCAAGTAATTAACTGATTAGAAAAAGAGGATGAGCGTGTGCAATGCATAATTTTTTAAATTAAATGTTAAAAAAAGTAACAGGTGGTCTTTAAATTTGGCAACCAAAAAAATGCTGATTTAAAAAAAGCCTTTTAAATCAATTGATTAATCGTGATTAATCAATATTCTAAAATGTAATTAATCTGATTAAAGAATTTAATCTCTCGACAGCTCTAGTTATTATAAACAATTGTAATTGATCTGTCTTTAGTAAAGAACATTTGTTTCTTACTGTCAGTATGACTCAAAATCATTACAGTACTTTCACACCATAACAAATAACCAACATGGCGGAGAAGTCATTATTTATCATACTATCCAGTATCCACTATCACTATCATGGTTAAAATAATGAACACATTTTCAGCCATCAATTGCAGTATGCCGGTGGTAACAATTGATCACTCTGCTTGTATGTTAGCAAATCAGTGCATGGCATAGAAGTTAACTATGAAATAGTACACAAAAACACAGCAGTGGCAACAAAAATTTTATTATCTTGTAAATTAAGCTCAGCAAAATGTCTTGAGTGTTGGACAAGGTTCTGTATATTTGTATAATTAATTGTATTTCATGAAACCTTGACTTTGGATGATATAATAAACTATGACTTCTTGCGTACAGAAAGGATTACAAACATGTAAATGAGACTGAGCATCCTGCATATACATTATTTGCATGTATGCATGCGCATATGCACATGCATGTGGCATTAGTCCCAGCGGCTCTTCTCATCCTGCCGACTTGGGTCCTCTGGCACATCTGAAGCCAACAGCCTCAAACCTGGGTGTCAAGATGGATAGTGACTTTAAACTAGACCGGCAAATTGCCGCTGTTGTCAAATTCAGCATTTTTCATCTTAGACATCTGGTTAAGGTAAAAAAATCTCCTATCTCAGCAGCACTTAGAAATGGTAATCCATGTTTTTGTTACATCTCGACTGGATTACTGTAATGCACTTTACCTTCGAATCAGCCAGTCCTCCCTCCAGCGTCTCCAGCTTGTCCAAAATGCTGCTGCTCGTCTCCTTACTGGTGCCCGGAAGAGGGAACACATAACCCCTATTCTGGCCTCTCTTCACTGGCTGCCCGTGAAATTTAGAGTCCACTTTAAGATTCTTCTATTTGTTTTCAAATATCTCAATGGTCTTGCCCCACCTTACCTCGCTGAGCTCTTGCACCCCTACACACCTGCCCGGTGCCTCAGATCAGCAGACCAGATTCAATTGGAGGTACCGAGGGCTAAGCGGAGGCTTAGAGGAGATCGAGCCTTTGCTGTTGCCGGTCCCTCCCTTTGGAACAACCTTCCACTAAATATTAGGCAATCCCCCTCTTTATCCTCTTTTAAAACACGTCTTAAAACACATCTGTATTCTTTGTCTTTTGGCGCACCATGAGACTTGTTCTTGGTGTTTTGTGGTGTGTATGAGTTTGATGTTTAGGCTATTTATTTATTTATTTATTTATTTATTTATTTATTTATTTATTTATTTATTTATTTATTTATTTATTTATTTTTTTATTCACTTATTCACTTCTTATTTATTTACTTGTAAAAAAAAAAAAAAAACTCGCACTTCAAAATGTTTGCTTTGTTCTTGTTTACTGCAAAACTGATATTTCTGTTTATCTACAGCACTTTGTATACAGCAATGCCTGTTCTTAAAGTGCTTTATACATAAAGTTGAGTTGAGTTGAGTTTTTCCTTGGGCATGGTGGTTTCTCAAGAATCAAATTAATTTATACGATGAAACGAGAGGGCAGATTTTGTTTTCACAGATCGTTCCCCTCATGTCTTACTGTGTCACATTCTAGAAGTAGTTTTAACAATTTTTAACAATTTTTTTTTATATATATATTTGCAAACTCCCCCTTAAGCTTCCCATCAGGAGGAGGCCCTGGGGACAACCCAGGACACGCTGGAGAGACTACTGTATGTCTCCCGGCTGGCAAGATTCCCCCGCAAGAGATGGGCCAAGTGGCTGGGGAAAGGAAAGTCTGGGCTGCCCTGCTCAAGCTGTGACCCAGCCCCAGTTAATAGATGGATAGATTGAAGAATCAATTGCATATTAAAAGAAATTGGAGGTTGACTAACTCACACGATTTCATATTACATTTTGAGCTGAGAAATTTCACAAGGCTTTGAATTCACAAATTCAATTTGGCTTTATTGGAGCTTAGACAACTATTTGTAAACACAATCACTTCTTCCATGTTCCAATAGTGAAATTGGAGCACAAAGGAGCTCTTTATGATACTCTTTGAAACCTGGCCTGGACTTAGGGCTAATTCAGTGGTTTTGACCCAGTACACACATGCTCTGGTTGTGGTTTCTCCTCAGATCCACCTTATTTATGGTTTTCGTGCTGCTGACTTGAGGTGACAGGCAGGGTACATTCATTCATTTAAATGACAAAATAGTTTATTTTCATACCATCACTGAAAAAAACATATTAAAACTGGTCTTCTTCAGAGTCAGTAATTTAGTGCATTTTTTTTTTAAACAAATACAAATGTCTTCTCAACAGAGAACTTTCTGTGAACAAATTTGTGTCTTTCTTAAACACTACTGTCATACAACATGCCAGTCAGTTACATAGTCAATTGTTTCATTTTATAAATTTTGAATTAAATTTAAATGAAATTTTAGATATTAAATCAATATTAACATTGCTCAGAAATTGTGTGCTTCAAAAAGCAGAAAGATATGTTTTAAAACTAACATTGACGATATAATGCACATTTTTCATAGAAACTTATGCAAAACTGGGTCACTTGCTGGACAGTTAAATGTCTTACACAGGTAAAAGTAAGCTCATGCTTTTCTTTAAAATAAAAAAGAAAAAGAAAAAGAAAAGTAAAAGAGCAGCACGTATGATTTGAAGTCCCAATCACTGATGGAATGCGTGGAAATGGTAAAAAAAAATAAAAAATAAAAAATAAAAAATAAAAAGATAGATGTCCATCCGTTGTTGACTCGCTGGTAAGACCTACTCGTGACGACTCAAATGCATTAGTTTAGCCCCGATCTCCTCTTAAAAAGTTGGAATTTTTTTTCTCAGTGAAATGACCGGTTATTTTACCTGGTTGTCTTCAGTCGTGGTCTGGCTATTTGTATGTGTTCTTTTCTCCCTTCGTTTTGTTAGCGAGCCTCCGCTCTCGTGTGTTAGTTTGCCATTACTCATTTCTTGTTGCACTAGTGTAGTTTGGAAGTTCGGGAGAGTGTCCCGACATTCGGGGAGCTTTAGCTGAGCTCCATTTCATTTTGTAACTATCACAGCGTTGCATTTTTCGTGTCGTATTGCCCCTGCTTAAACTCAACGAACAAGACATTTCCCTCGTGCCCCTGGCGCCTAACGAAATCATGTAGCGAAAACCATCATTCACAACTACGCTTTACGGGTGGAAATCGATTGCAAATATACACAGAGATGCTGTGCGTGATCAACTTTGCCCTTGGAGAATTAAATTAGCAGACAGAGAGAGAATTAGCTCTTACCTTTAGCAAGTCTACTCCTCGATGATGCCGCTCTAAGTCATATTCGTCATGTTTCCAGTGTAGCTATTGTGAGACAGTTCTTGCATCTACCCAAGTCCGCCTCTTCTCTATTCCATTTGATAAAATCCGAAATGTATCCATTCCACATTATCAATATATCCACATCTGACTTGTATGCAGCCGGCGTTTTGTTTACTTGGGTCTTCTTCGGCTGAAGACTGCCGCACATTTCCCCGCCACTCTTATGAGGCGCTCCCTCTAGCGGCCCGCCAAGTAATTGCGCAATAAGGAACAATGGAGCCGTTACAGCGGCTGAATCGATACTTGGCATAGGCATATCGATAACCCATCGTGAGAGAAAATATCGCGATGTATCGCCGTATCGAGATATCGTCACACCCCTAGTGCAACATCAATTCCCCTTTTTTTAATCACTATACGAATACAAAGTATGAAATAAACACCAATCACAGGTTAATGAACTGTAAACAGTGAAACAATTGATAGATTAATTGATTCTAAAAATATTCAACAGTGATGGCACTAAACTCAACCCTGAACCTCAGAACTGTGGGACACGAACCACTCTATCCACCTTGATTCCTCAAAGCACAACACATTACATAAATTTGAATGGCGTCTCACTTTTCTCACTCTTCCCCATTTGAGTCTCCAACCAGCCATGCCCCTTACCAACATGAACTTATAACAATATTATTATAGTGAATAAAAACTAACAGAGCTTTTGTGTTTATTGGAAATGTAATTATTCTGATATTACTGTATGGAATGTGTACAGATGAAGAATGGTCAAACATACTTTTAGAATTTATTTTATTACATAAAACTTACTGATCTTTTTTCTTTTGAAATCGTACACTCGACAAATACCGCATATATATATATATATATATATAAAAAACTGAACCTTAGAAAACCTAATCTAAAACATGTTTTGA
Source organism: Festucalex cinctus (assembly GCF_051991245.1). Lineage (NCBI taxonomy): Eukaryota > Metazoa > Chordata > Actinopteri > Syngnathiformes > Syngnathidae > Festucalex > Festucalex cinctus. Next base: position 6,954,222 of record NC_135425.1, on the reverse strand, counting down.
AAAAAATAATATATACTAAAAAAAAACATGCTCTAAAAACAAATTAAAAGTAACTGAATTTAAAAAAACAAAAGAAAACTAATGTCTATGAAAAATTGACAACTATTATAATGCTGACTTGCTCAAGAAAAGCACTGTACATGCATGCATGATAGCATCACTTATTCATGATGGGAAAAACATGAAATGCTATTAGTTTGGTGTTATAATTTTTTAAATATACAATCAGTTAAAAATCTAGCAGAAGTGATAAACTTTATATACCTGTTGTGCACAAATGTCGCTAATTCCGCTCAATTGTGATTCCTCTTAACTGCAATGAGGATGTCCATTTCACCCAAAGTGTATGATGTCTTACACAGTATATATAGGTTTAGAAATTTTGGGGGGATATTTTTTTCAATGCAGTAATATTATCAAAAAAGCACTTGGCACTGTTATGAATGTGGATGTGGACCCAAAAGCGGAGAAACCAGGCAGGAAGATGACTGACAGGAATGAGAACAATTTTATTGACTGGAACTAACAGGACTGGACGGAACATGGACAGACATGGCATGACGTGGAGATGACTTGGCAGGACGAGGAGATGACTTGGCATAACGAAAAGATGGTTTGGCATGACGTGGAGAGTAGACGTGAGACAGGAGGAGACGTGAAGACTGGAGGGGACATGGAGTCCTGAGGAGACGTGGAGACTTGGAGAGGCGTGAAGACTTGAGGAGACGTGGAGACACGTGAAGACTTGAGGAAACGTATAGACTTGAGGAGACGTGGAAACCTGAGGTGACGTGGTGACTTGTGGAGGCGTGGCGACTTGGCCAGACGTAGAGACAGGAGGAGACGTGGAGACCTGAGGTGATGTAGAGAACTTGACCAGATGTAGTGAAACTTGACCAGACATAGTGAAACTTGACCAGACGGAGTGAAACTTGACCAGGCTTAGTGAAACTAAGTAGAGTAACTTGACCAGAACGTGGAATCAACTTGACCAGAACGTGGAATCAACTAGCAACACAAACTTAGCAGACAAGACGAGGCGAGACGAGACGAGACGAGACGAGACGAGACGAGGTATACTACAATGTTCCCACACCCGTGTGAAACAAACACCACTCCCTTATACCAACACTAACGAACCACTAACAATACACAGCTGGGAAACACAGCAGGCAGGGGGAACCAATTAGCAACACACACAGGTGGACCTCAGACAAACGCGACAGGGGAACACACCACCACACCAAAATAAAACAACTTGCGGTTATAACACCTTTACCGCAGACATTCTTTGAGTCCATGCAGAAGAGCGATGTGCACAAAGTTACGTTTAAAAGGAACTGCAAGCAGAACTCCACAGGTGAATGAAGTAAAGCAGGTCAGCGCAATCACAGATAAATTGCTATGAAGTGGGCACATGGCTTGGAGACCACCTTCCACTCCACCGAGATCACTCGTGTTCGTGTTTGACACCTATCGCATAGCTGTGGTACGACCCAGCGGTGTTTAAAAAATATAATAGAGCTGATGATACTAATGATGCCTTCAGCAAAATAATTTCTAAAGTGACTGCGTATAATAGAGCTCAGAAGCTGTCTTCCTACGCCTCGATTAAATCCACCAAAATCGTGTATCATCACCTGCGCCAAAACTTAGACCTACTCCGAGCCAGTCCAAGATCGAAGTCTACTTTCAGCTATCATTAAAAAAAAAAGTGCCCTGGGACCGCCAAAACACCCAGCCCGGCGTGGTATGGTCTGCCACATTCCCAACCAGGTTAACGAGACTTGCTCCGTCATTGAAAATCAAGATGTGCCAGTTTTTACACCAGGCGCACTATGAAAATAGAGCCCCAGGCCTCAGCTTATGCCAGTCCATTGCAAGGGAGACAGACAGGCTTCAGTATCGTGCTACATGGAACGCTGCATCAACTTTGTACAGCTCTGCTCCTTTTGGGCTATCTGAAGCCTTTCACACGCACAGCATGGCCCTTGTTTGTGCAGTAGCGCAGTTGTCTTACATGGGGGGGTGCTCCAACATTGGTGGCTGCAGCTGTGTCCGTTCAGCCTAGTGAAACCAGAGAAGATGGGTTCTGCTGATCTAAAAAAATGCAAGAACACAATACAAACAACAGTATATTTCCGATGATTGTGCTAATTGCTAATCAAACACTTGATGCATCATCAGCCAATATTTGGGAAACATATAATGTGTACATTTACCCTGGCAACTTGTGTGAGACCTGACTTGACCTCAGTTACTGTGGCCATTTTGTATTTGTTATAAAACTTTTTTTGCTCATACAGGGAAAATAGTTACCTAACTCTGAGAAACACTGGCTGAAAATTTGATGAAGTCCAACAAAAGCATTGCGTTTGTGTAAATGTTGAACGACACAAGGGATCCAGGCTCTTGTCTTTTCAGGAGAAATTCTGTATCTGACTTTCTCTGGTCTAACCAAAGTTGCTCTACACGTAGTGACCAGAGTCTGATCAACAGCCTTTTCTGTTATAAACTAATATATAGTAATATACACTACTCACAATCACTAACTTTTTTGTGAGTAGTGTATATAGTAAGCAAATAAGTGCCAATATGTGTTACAATGAGCACCTTGTGTGCATAGGACAAGCACTAACTCCATTCTATCTGAGATTATTTGCAGAATGTCAAAGAAAAAAGTGGATATAAAAAGTCTAAACACCCCTGTTCAAATGCCAGATTTTTGTTCTATAAAAAATTAGACCAGGATAAAGCATTTCAAAACTTTTTTTCACCATTAACTCGTTCACTGCCTTTGACAAGTATACTTGTCAATTATATATTTTTTTGAGCGGGGCGAAAATGGGGGAGAATCTGATTATGCTCAAACTAAATGTCAAACTTGGAAACAACTTTACTGATGCCCAACCCCGGTAGATGACATCATTGCCCCATTTTATATGAAATAAACAACAGTTTTCAGAATCCATGGGAGTAATGGTTGTATTTTGTGCAACCTACTGTCAATTAGAAAAGAACGGGACGAGGCAAAAAGCAGGGAGTCTATATTGTCATTTGGTAGATTCGGTTTATATATAATTATTAAACGTAATATCGCGTGGGTATTGAAAATTATGAAATTTTCTAAAATGGCTGTCAGTGAATGACTTAATGTGACCTATAACCTTTATAAGTCAATAAACTTTTAGAAAATATTTTTGAGAGCGAAATTAATAAATGAAATGATGTGGCTTCACAAGTGTAGACACCCTCGAACTGGGATATAGCTTTGATGGTATGTAGCCAATCACATTCAAACATGTTTTCTTGAAATGTACTCTTTGGCAAGGTTATAAAAGTATTTAGAAATAAACAATAAACAAGCTAAAATAAACAAGCTATAAACAATGTTTAAATTAATTAACCAAATTTTATTTGATATACATTTTGTCACACAAAGACGTATGATCCAAGTGCCCATAGACAGCAGCCAACTTTTCATCATCCTCAAGCGAAGATCCTATTAAATGTACTTTGCATGCACCCATCTAACTTACATGTAGAGTGCACGTTTCTCTCTCTGTCTCTCTCTCTCTCTCTCTCTCTCTCTCTCTCTCTCTCTCTCTCTCTCTCTCTCTCTCTCTCTCTCTCTCTCTCTCTCTCTCTCTCTCTCTGCTGAATTTAAAGGGAATGAGGGGAGCCGCTTCGGTTGGCCGAAAGTCAGCTGCATTCCTTCTCACAATGGTGCAAACAGCCACTTCTACCTACGCTTGTCTACAAACGTACCAAAAGAAAGAAAACTCAGTTAAACTGTGCTTTGCGCTAGACTTGCGCTAGATACAAAAATAAAGCCCCAAGTCTTTCGAAAGCTGTCATTGCGGTCATATAAGGTATTTGTAAGCATCACTAATTGCTAATGTGAGCTGATCAACACCGTATGCTCATGCAAACAACAACTTTCTGTCTCATTTACTAGTTCTATTTATTGAACTATACAGTATTATATTCAGGTTTACTGCTTGCTTGGATATGATTTGTTTGAAAGTCATCAACATCAGTATCCTTGCTACAAAAAATGTGTAGCATATTGAACATTCACGTCATTTATTCACAAGAAACAGTATGTTATGTGTCCTCTACTATATTTTCACAAAACGGAATTTTCTTCTGTTGCAAACTTAACCTGTGCCTTTTTTTTTTTTTTTTTTTTTTTAATGCCAAGGTTCAGTCCTGAGTGAGATGGCGTTACCACTACAATGCCACAGAACAGTGCTGTTGGCTGTGGCCTTCTTTTTCCTGCCTTGCATTACTTCCTCCCTTAACCTGGAAGATCCAAATGTCTGCAGCCACTGGGAGAGGTTTGTCTGATGATTATACATACATTTACGGTGGTTATTTTTCAAACATTTTAAATTAAACTCTAGCAGAAGGTTTGGGTTGATTCCACTACTGGCCAAAAGCCTACTTACCTGACTATATATATTCACTGTCCTCAATGTACATGCTGCTCTGTAAGGATAACAACTGACTATTGGAATGTTCACGATGTGCAATGTGCAGTAAATAAATAGGAGCAATAAGGAATACACTGAAAAGTGATAAAGTTCTAATTACGTATTTGTATTTATATTGAAATTGGTGTTGTTGTCCCACTCGATTTTGGTGTTACCTTGGCGGAGATCCTGTTTGAACTTTCTAGTTAAAAAATACAGGGTATAGCTTCTGTATAGTACTTACTGTTTAAAAAAAACACTGTTAACATTTTGATCATCAATATTTACTTCCTGGTGTAATATAATAATAAAAATAGTGAAGTGGTGCTTTGAGATGCAAGTGAACCGACTTGAATGTTTTTTTTTGTGATACATGCTTTTTGCAGATCTGTTTTTTTTTTTTTTTTGCTTTGACTTGTGAGTTCACATTAATATAGGAGCACGGTATGGTGGCAGTAAATTCAATTCAACTCGCATGACACTAAGCAGTAGTGCGGCAAATAGTAACCATCTAAGCAGAAAAGACATTTCAAACTGTTTACCACTCTTTAGGCGGCCTGACACTTGCACGACTTTTGGGCACGATTCTGTCGTGGCAAGTCGTGTCATTTTGGGGCACGAACTGGGAGGTTCCCGCACTGTTCATGACTAGTTCATGCATAGTTCACGACGAGTTCACGAATGCTTGACCATTCGTGTCCACATTGACACGAACTGACACGACGAGTTCACGTATAGTTTGCGCATAGTTTACGCACTTCCCGCATTTGCATGAGTTCGCGCAATTCGGACGGTGTCGTGCCAAATTGGGCACGCCATATAAAAAGGGGGCCTCCCCAACCCAGCCAGTTGCGTACACGTCGGCTGTCGGGTTCCGAGGTGGCTGGCGCTGGCACCGGCGAGGGGGTGGTGGGGGAATGCCGCGGCCAATTCCTCTCTCTCCGGTAATGATCCTTCCGCAGGTTCATCCACGGAAACCTTGTTAAACTTCCTCTAGTATAGTCACGTTTGATCGTCATCTCGCCGCGCCGCAGGCGCCGGGGAAGGCCCATCCGAGGCGCGCACTGCCACGCACTGGCTTGCATCCTTCCCGCATCGTCCCGACGAGTTCACGAACAGTTTGCTCATAGTTCACGACCCGGTCGCGAAATTTTGTCGTGACAAAAATTTTGAACATTTCAAAATTTTTGCCCCGAAATGGCACGCAGTCACGACGGGTTTACGCACACTTCACACCACTTTATGACTAATTCGCGCATTGGTACGAATCGAGTCGTGCTAATTCGTGCCACAAAATCGTGCAAGTGTCAAGGCGCCTTTTGTTGAAATTTATTGTCAAAACAACCACAAAACAAAGACAATTATAAGTTGTGTTTTAAAACAAAAAAAGCAACATTCCCTTAAGAATTGCCCCACTAACTTCTTTCTAAAACACACAAAATAATGGAAATTGCCAATGACATGCTAGCAGTCAACACAGGTAGTTGCGGTTTTATGACTTATATGACTGATATTACTACTTGGCGCAACATTTAAAAAAAAATCTCTCATAGGATCTCTTATAGGACCTGGGAATAGGATAGCACAACTGTATGTCTGCCAGTGGTGAACGGTGATATCTGAGCGTATGTAAAGTATATCCTTAACCTAAAGTATGAGCTGCAATAATCCAACCTGTTCCAACCCTTTGTTGAGTGAGCCTATCAGAACAACGAGTCTTGTGAGTTAAAATAGCTCAGTTGGGAGAGCGTTAGACTGAAGATCTGAAGGTCCCTGGTTCAATTGGCTGTTTTGGCAATTTAAACCAACGTTGTTTTTTCCTTGAACCTAAAGTATTATTTGTCATAAGCTCACGAATTCGTTCCAACCGTTTGTTGAGTGAGCCTATCACAACAATTAGGCTAGTTTCGTGAGCTGAAATATCTCAGTTGGTAGAGCGTTAGACTGAAGATCTAAAGGTCCCTGCTTCAACTCCGGGTTTCTGCAATTTAAAGCAGTGTTTTCACACAAAGTTCAGGTCTGTGCGAAGCCATTTGAACACTTCTTCCATCAAGTTTAATGTCTATATACTAGAAAGGTCTTCTTCCTCACTAGAAAGACACTTCAGCTCGATAATAGACTGACAGTCTACTTTAACCTGAAGTATTTTCTGTCATACTCATCAGAATCCAACATGTTCCAACCGTTTGTTGAGTGAGCCACTCAGAGAAACAAGTCTCACATGCAGAAATAGCTCAGTTGGGAGAGCGTTAGACTGATGCTCTAAAGGTCCCTGGTTCGATTATGGGTTTTGGCAATTTAAAGCGGTGTTCTTTTTCCTTTAACCTAAAGTATTAGCTGTCATAAACTCACCGATCCGTTCCGACCGTTTGTTGAGTTAGCCTATCACAACAATTATGCTAGTTTTGTGAGCCGAAATAGCTCAGTTGGGAGAGCGTTAGACTGAACATCTAAAGGTCCCTGGTTCAATTCCGGGTTTCGGCAATTTAAAGCAGTGTTTTTGCGCAAATTTCAGGTCTATGCGAAGCCATTTGAACACTTCCATCAAGTTTCATGTCTATATACTTGTAAGGTCTTCTTCCTCACTCGAAAGACAAATCAGCTCGAGAAGAAACTGAAAGTCTACTTCAATCGAAAGTATTTTCTGTAGGAGACTCATGTGAATCCAACCTGTTCCAACCGTTTGTTGAGTAGCCACTCAGAACAGCACGTTACACAAGCTGAAATATCTCAGTTGTTAGAGGGTTAGACTGAAGTTCTAAAGGTCCTTGGTTCAGTTTCGGCAATTTAGAGCAGTGCTTTCACACAAACTTCAGGTCTGTGCGAAGCCGTTGAACACTTCTTACATCAAGTTTAATGTCTATATACTAGTAAGGTCTTCTTCCTCACTAGAAAGACAATTCAGCTCAATAGTAGACTGACAGTCTACTTTAACCTAAAGTATTTTCTGTCATGGACTCATCAGAATCCAACCTGTTCCAACCGTTTGTTGAGTGAGCCACTCAGAGAAACAAGTCTCACATGCCGAAATATCTCAGTTGTTAGAGGGTTAAACTGAAGCTCTAAAGGTCCTTGGTTCAATTCCGGGTTTCGGCAATTTAGAGCAGTGCTTTCACACAAACTTCAGGTCTGTGCGAAGCCGTTGAACACTTCTTACATCAAGTTTAATGTCTATATACTAGTAAGGTCTTCTTCCTAACTAGAAAGACAATTCAGCTCAATAGTAGACTGACAGTCTACTTTAAACTAAAGTATTTTCTGTCATGGACTCATCAGAATCCAACCTGTTCCAACCGTTTGTTGAGTGAGCCACTCAGAGAAACAAGTCTCACATGCAATGCCAATGTCGTGTATGTAACTATCACATCCAATTTTGCTTGTCTTGCAAGCCTGTGTGTGATAGTGGCAAAGTTAAAAGATGCAGACCTTTTATGCTACTTACCATAATGAAAATTTTGGAAGAAGTCTTCGATTCGGAAGTTAGCTTCCCCCAACCGCTTTCTTAACCGCTTGCTCCTCACAAAGGTCGCGGGGGGTGCCGGAGCCTATCCCAGCTGGCAATGGGCAGTAGGCGGGGTACACCCTGGACTGGTTTCCAGCCAATTGTAGGGCACACAGTGTTAATGGTGGACCAGCCATTCACACACACAAGCACACCAATTCGGAGCGTCCAATTAACCTGCCATGCATGTCTTTGGAATGTGGAAGGAGACCGGAGTACCCGGAGAAGACCTGATTCAGTCATAAAATGCTCAAATAAAAATAGCTATTGTAAAGATATTTTTGGGCACATTGTTACAAAGTGCTTGTCTCTGTGTGCCCTGCGATTGGCTGGAAACCAGTCCAGGGTGTCCCCCCCCTACTGCCCAAAGCCAGCTGAAATAGGCTCCAGCACCCCCCGCGACCTTTGTGAGGAATAAGCTCTCAAGAAAATGGATGGATGGATGGATGGATTGTTACAAAGTGCAGCTTTAACTAATTTCTTTAGCCTCTATAAAAAATGCTTGATATGACTAATCTACTGAGTACTTTGCTCTAGTACTGGTAGAAGAAATCTATTCTTATTTGTTTTTGTCTGAATGACTATCTTGTTTCATTATTATTTCAAATTTCAACTGACCAAAACGCATGTGCATCTTGGTGAAATGCTTTTCAGTCTATTCAATTATATGGTCACTCTGTTTTTATAAAGTACAATATTATATACTGCTTTTTTTCTTTTTCAATAACAAAAACTTTTTATCTGGGGAGGTTGGATAATAGCATTTCCTTTCATTTCATTGATAATCTGAGTTACAAGTGTTTTTCATTACAGAGTAAATCAAGCTCAAATCTCAAGGCACCACTGTCTATATAATAAAAGCGCAATACTGCTGCTGGTTGTATTGAACTAAGGATATGGAGCATCGAGTTGATGAACAGCGATGGACTTTTATTTTACCCTGACCCAATCAAACAATATTCACACATGCACACAGTACAGTAAAAATGGCTGCAGGACTGGATCAGGAAGTGTCTTAAACAGTTTTGTCTACCCCGCCATGTAAACTGAAAGTGGAAATGCACACGCAGACACAGTGTTCAGTGAAGCTTGTACAGTCCCAAAGAACCACGTAAATTCCTTTTGGATAAACTTGGGTGGTAGAATGTCATGCATGAAAGCCCAACACACACAGGGATTCCGACTTTCATTTATGTCTGATCTCTCGTCTCCTTCACTTCCTGCGGTTTCAGATATTCAGTGACAGTTCAAGAGTCCTATGCCCATCCTTTTGACCAGATTTATTACACCAGCTGCACAGACATCCTCAACTGGTTCAAGTGCACCAGACACAGGTGAGGACAATCATGTCAGTGGCAATAATTTTCTTAGATAGTTCGTGCTCTTTTTTTACACGTTTATTTCTATTCCTTACACTTTTCTAAAGTTTGCAGCTGGTAAGATTCTGTACTCTATTTTCATGCCTGGCATTGTAAATCTGCAACAAGGCAGGTTAGCCAGGGCTGTTAAAAAAACAAAACAAAACAAACAAAAACAAAACAAAACGGTGGTTTACGCCGATGTGCGCGTGAACACTATATTCGACTATATTCGCCGCTAATCAATCCATTCAAATGTGGCACACTCACATCTCACATGGAGACGTACATCTCTGTGCAGAAAATGAAGCAATCTGTGCATGAGCAGAGCATTGTCACTGGCATTGACAGTGTGGCAACAGACAACGTAAGCGGGTACCCTCATCAAATACAATATTTATACAATATTTATTTATGTCTGTGGACCTTGCGCCTGCACAAAAATCAGGATACAGTACACCAGAATTTCCATATGTGCTGTCCACGAAAATAGAGCCCAAAGTTTTTGTGACCATTTCAAATTTTGTGCCATTATCCGATTTTTTTTTTCTTTTCTTTACATATAAATTTCATGTGACCAAAATGCATGTTTATCAACACCGGGCAGCTACAATATCCTCCTGACTACCAGGAAAAAAAATATATTCTCCAATCATGTTTATTTTGATATTCCCCAATCTTTGTGAAGTAACTGGAATACTGCAAAATAAATTTTTGAAAAAAAAAAAAAAAAAAAGTGTTTATTTTTAAGCTATGATGTGTCCATTACAGATGACATTTTTTAAAACTTAAATGCTAGGCTCAAATACAGTTAAAATAATTCAAACAATACTTTAATCTGTTCTTAAGCGTCTTATAGAACACATGGTAACAACATTTTAAGCCTAAATGTGTTTAATAAAAAAGTGTTACACACTTTTCCTCTTCCCTAAAAAGTGCTTGCACTGAGGGAAGCCCCACCCCTTCACATTTGGTATCATTGGAAAGCTCTGAATGTCCTCTATAGAGCACAAAATGAGTTAATTCAATTGTATGCACTGGGCGGGAGATTTTCAGGTTTAAAAAGGTCCACTACAGAGGACAAATTTGAGTTGCTGATAGTCAGGAGGATATAGAAGTAAACAACAATGTGTTGTGATTCACATTCAGTCAGTCTTTTTAAGTAATTGCATTCTGAAGAAATCAGTTAACGTTTCAAGTGAATATGCAAAAACGTCACTATCTTTTCCAGGTGTAACGTTTTAATGTATATTATAATAGTGTCATATAATATAACACAATGTTTGAATTGTCTTGATCTCATCGCCTGACCTCACTTCCTGTCTGTGCCCAGGGTAAGCTATCGCACTGCGTATCGCAGAGGAGAGAAGACCATGTACCGCAGGAAATCTCAGTGCTGTCCGGGCTTCTTTGAAAATGGCGAAATTTGCGTTCGTGAGTATCTTCATGAATTTACCGCTGTATAAAAAGGTTGACTTGTCTACCTTAATGAAAGATGTGCAGTAAAATCACCAGCACCAAAGAAAATGACAGTTAACCCATTGAATATTGGTAATGGAGTAATGTGGGGGACCAGTATTTTGGTCAAGTCAAATAGTTGTGCCCCAAAATGGATCTGTTGTAGGGCAACAACAAGCAATGTAGATGTTCTCTGATTCAACCGTCTTACATCCTTCCTCTATCCCTCTCCAGCTCATTGTGCAGAAAGCTGTGTTCACGGCCGTTGTATGGCCCCCAACACCTGCCAGTGTGAGCCTGGATGGGGGGGTTCCAATTGCTCCAGCAGTAAGTAGTCCAGCTGTTGCTGTCTGTGAGGTGACAAGTCTTTGTTTGTGAGAGCCTAATGTTCTGTGAAGCTCTGTAAGAGGAAAAACAGATTGGATCTTCTCACGGGCTGTTTTACTGGTTGCCCACACGTTGACACACCATTTGAGTAAGACATAATGTGTATTTTCCTGTTATGGCAGAGTTGTATTTGTAAGTTTCTTATACAGTGGGCATCTAATGTTGAACACAATGTGGTGCAGGGCTGGGTGAGAGGCACTTTGTGTAAGATGTTTGTGCTTTCCCCCTCTTCGACAAGAATGAACATGAAATTTTCAGCCGTGGCCTTGATTGGTTAAAACAAACGTGTAGAATGTCGCATCGTCCAATCAGCTCGAATTATTATACAGACTGTCCCGCCTTTTTCCGATGAAATTACTGTGGAGAGGTACCAGATGGATATAATCCAAGTTCCAATGTATAAATAAAATGCTGTAATTTAATCCGCACACGATGCCACTTGCATTAGACATTTAATGGCCACTGGTTGTTTGTAGATGTTTGGTTTGCTACAAACTTCTGCTTAGTACAGTCCTTCCCTAATAGGGGGGCGTGGTGCGACACAAGGGGTGGCATGTAGGATATGGAGCATGTTTATTAAAAAATAAATAAATAAAAACAAATACCATACTAAAATAGAAAAGTATAATTGCACATCCACTAAAGTAGGTGGCAGTGGTACTCTCACTGTCGGAAAGTGCACACGGATTAGCTCCTCCGCAGAAATATACTTACAGTAACTGCAATTTTATAGAAAATGGCACTATTTATAGTTGTGGTGGAGAGTTGGGGGAATGCAAAACATTTTCTACTTTTGGGGGGGGGGGCTTGTGAACCCTATATGCTGATATACATGCAGAGCCCAGAGGGTGTGCCCCTTCTGTCTTCAGTTTCAGCCTGTAATAAAGGAGAACATTGTTGAGTCTGGCCCTTGGGGCTTCCCTTGGCTCCACTAGGCCCGGCCTGTCTGTCGACTGTCACAGACGTGATGTTAATGAGCACAAATTGAGTGATACAAAAATATTTCTGGGCCTAGGCATTTTCAAAAAACTATTGTCATAATTTGATAATAAACAATCAGATCAAGCAGGAGCGCTACTAGGATATGTTGGATTTGTTCAAAAAAATGTCTCTTTGGCACTCTTCAGTGAAGAGATCTGCAAAGCATTGTCCAAAAAGAGAGAAAACTGAGGCACTCAAAGGGGTTCCAAGTAAAAGGCCTTTATTTCAACATGGCCATTTGATTAAAAATTGCCTAATCGTTTTGGCCTTGGTAGGCCTTCGAATGCCGACCGAGGCCGAAATGCGTAGGCAGTTTTTAATCAACTGGCCATGTTGAAATAATTTGATAATGCCTGCTAAGGTAGTGTCTAGTTTAGCAGTTGATTTGCCTTTTTAATTTAGCAGAAAGAATTAGCGAGTGCTTCACAAAAGTCACAAGAGCATAAATGTATTTAGCCCATGTTTGGGGGTGCTTCAGCACTTCCCAAATGAACAATAGCACCCCCAAAATATTGGGTATTTGAGTATTTGTAACATTTTAAATAAGTATAAAAGTGAAAGAAATTTACATCAATAAATTAATAACAAGAAGTAGGTAAGTAAAAGAATAACTAACTAAATAAATAGATAGATAAATCAATCAATAAATAAATAAATATCAAAATTCACAACACAAAATACAGCAGACAACACAAAGCACCAAAACAATGCTTAGTCTCATGGTGCACCAAAAGCCGAAGAATACGGATGGGTCTTAAGACAGGCTTTAAAAGTAGATAGAGAGGCAGATTGCCTAATATTTTGTGGTAGGTCGTTTCAAAGGAAGAAACCGGCAACTGCAAAGGCGTGATCCCTTCTAAGCCTCCGCTTTGTCCTCTGTACCTCCAGTTGTGTTTGGTCTGTTGACCTGAGGCACGAGGCAGGTGAGAAGGGGTGCAAGAGCTCAGCGAGGTCAGGTGGGGAAAGAGCATTTAGAGATTTAAAAACAAAAACAAAGAGAATCTTAAAATGGACTCTAGATATCACGGGCAGCCAGTGAAGAGAGGCTAGGATAGGAGTTATGTGCTCCCTCTTACGGGCACCAGTTAGGAGACAAGCAGCAGCATTATGGACAAGCTGGAGATGCTGATTCCAAGATAAAGTGCATGACAGTAATTCAGCCGACATATAACAAAGGCATGGATTACCATTTCTAAGTGCTGCTCAGATAGAAGATTCTTTACCTTAGCCAGATCTCCTAACTGTGAACCCGTCATACTGTAATTTAAGGATTAATATATCATCATCTAGCCAATAGCATATTACTATAATGCTATAATAACATTGCACACCTCCGTCCCTCGCTGTTCCAGACCACGGCCAAATTGCTCATTCTTTTATCACTTCCAGACACAATTACTGCAATAGCCTCCTCTTTGGATTTCCTACCTATCTTCTTCAAAAACTGGAATACATTTAGAACTCTGCTGCCCGCCTCCTCACTTACACCCACTCCAGTGAACACATCACCCCCATTCTTTAACAACTTCGCTGGCTGCCCATACAGCACCGCATCCAGTACAAATTTCATTTATTGACATACAAGTCCCTCCATAACATGGCCCCTCGCCACCTTGCTGATCAAGCGCCACTGTCCCACCCGGTCCCTTCACTCTGTTAGTGAAGGGCGAGTTCTACCCTTCTCACACCCTTCACCCACACAAAATTGGTGATTAGAGACAGAGCCTTTGCCGCTACAGCTCCCACTCTCTGGAATTCACTCCCTCAACCGATTAGGAACACAGACTCACTCGAAAACTTCAAAACTCTGCTCAAAAGCCACCTGTTCAAACGGCTTTTCCTCAAACTCATTGTCTGTCATGGTGGGCGCAATTGATTGCAAATGGGTAAACCAAAACGCGGATAAATATGGCAGGGAGACAGGCAGGTAGGGCAATGTGTAGAACTTCATTTACACATGACAGGTAAGGTGAATGAACAATGACGGGACAGAACGTGACTGGACGCCTTCACTGGACGGGATGGGAGAGGACTGGTCGGCAAGACTTGGCGAGGGGAAGCTGGTCGCCAAGACCTGACTGCACGACTGGAAGCTAGCTGGTCGCCATGACTGGACTGGATGAGGGGAAGCTGGTCGCCATGACCAGACTGGGCGAGAGGAGGCTGGTCGTCATGACTGGACTGAACGAGAGGATGGAACGTGGGCTACTAGACGAAACGGGGGCAACTTGACCGAACGTGGGCAACTTACAGCGGTGAGGACGACTTGATGGTGACGTAGGCGACTGGCCGGTGACAAAAGGTGACGTGGGTGATCAGACTAAGACGAGGATGACTTGATGGTGACGTGGGCGACTGGACGGTGACAAGACGAGGGTGTCTAGGCTGAGACGAAGGTGACTTACTGAGACGATGGCTTGACGACCGAAACACACGCACACACACGCACACACCTGATAATGCTCCCACACAGACTGGACAAACACAACAGACTAATTACGCCAACACTGAGATACAACTAGGGAACACAATTGGCAGAAGGCTCTGATTGGTCCCACACACTTGGAAGTGAAGAAACACACAGGTGGACGAGGTTAGAACTAATGAGACAAGGGAAGAAATCAGGGGTGTATTTCACAAAACAGGTTTAGTGTGAACCCTCGGTCAAGAGACCCTGAAAAGTGGGAAACTGCGTTTGCCGTTCCAGAAAGGGAGGTAACTGAAACCAGAGGATAAGAGGAACACTTGCCTGTTTCATAAAAAGAGGACATTTAAGTTCTTGGTCAGTTACCGTAGTAACATGATCCATGAACCTAAGCTGGTAACCTAAATATTCATTGCGAGACTGTTATCAGATCGCGCATAGATATGCTGGCAGTTCCGCACAGTTTTTAAGCGGTACTGTTTCACATCACAGTCCATCATCTACATATACAACTTAATCCTTCCTTACATTTGCAACATTACCCGATGTAGTCATATGCGCTCACATCACAGCATATAACGTATTGCGCTCCATTTTTTTTTCCCCCTGATACCCGTTTGAGTAATGTCTTTATATTTCATCTAAGTTTTTTTATATTTCATCTTAAGTCAAGTGTGCTTCTTCCTCACAGGATTGCACCTGCAAATTGCAATAATGTTCTCCCATGCCGCTTTCCACAATGGGGAGCCGCTGTGGCGTTGCACTTTTTTTTTTTTTTAAATGTAAAGACATGTTCAAATTCACCTAAAATTTTCAGTTGAGGGGGGCAAAAAAACAAACAAATAAAAAAGTTGCAGAGCGCGGCGCCGTGCTCTGCTTCCCCGTTGCCATGGTGACTCGACGAATCGGTGCTCCATTGAGGTGGTCTTTTAAGTCTGGTGGTAACTGCAGGTGCAACTACTCAGCGTTGATATAACTCACTGGAATCAGCTGTACTGGACCCGAAAACGCAGAGTTTCCTATCTGAGGGTATGTCAGCTCGTTGTTCAGAGTTAATCTCACAGTTTGTTGAAACTGCTTTGTGAAATACACCCCAGGAACACATGACAAACACCAACCACAGACAAAAACAACAATAACGCACAAAACTAAACAAAACCCCAACCACAGAACCAAAACACGACATTGTCTTATATTATTGTTTTGTTGTCATTTATACTCTCTGCTGTGTAAAGAATCTTATAGTGTCCAAACAAGCACTATATAAATGTAATGAATAATAATAATAATAATAATAATAATAATAATAATAATAATAATAATAATAATTATTATTATTATTATTATTATTATTATTATTATTAGAAGTTCCCGTCACAAATAATTTCAAACCCCACATTTAACTAATCCCTTTCATATGCCTCTCCAACATATTTATTTATTTTAACTTGGATAAGTTCCTATCCTAACACTGTTATGTCTGTTCCATAGTTTCACCCTATAGATACAAACAAACAAACAAACACTTGAACACTAGGTTTTTGTCTTTAAATTATACCCTTACAAAGTTAAAAAAAAAAAACAACAACAAAAAAACAAAAAAAACAAAAAAAACATTGTGTACATGACCTGGGAGCAGATTACAGATGACTTTACATATTAATAGTGCTGTTTTAAATTCTACAGGATCAGAAAATTTTAAGACTTTAGATTGGAGGAACAACTGGTGTGTGTGGTGAAGTAATACATGTACTATTCTAAAATCTCTCTCTCTTTTTTTTTTTGCAGTATAAACAGTGGTTGTAGTCCAGGTCTGTGTGTTTCCACAGACCACTGAAAAGTAGTTTAAATATGCTAACATTCTTTTGCCAGGATAAGGAATGCTTGTGCTTGTGCTTGCTGAATGCATGATCGGATGTGTTGTGAGGATTCTATCAATT